>NW_013665991.1:270094-279014 GCF_000517525.1 Limulus polyphemus | reverse complement strand
CTATCTATGGCCTTCAAAAAGTTGACTACTCTACACGTTTCGATGTTGCAACGTCATCCTCAGGAGTGAATTACAAGACAATTGCCAAAGTATTTATAACTTTTTAGTAGGTCATGGGACCTATATGTTAAGCGTGAATTTATGTAAAATATAAACCATTCAAAGGAGATCAATCGATATTCTTGCAGAAATATTCGCTATACCTTCATCTCTATTTAATACTACATGATCTTTTTTATGTTTTATTATTTCTAACGATTCACGAATATTATTACCTATTTTCACATAATATTTATGATTTTAACTTTATACACATCGTGTTTTACATGAAAGAAAAAGCGTAAGGAGCATAATAGAATATAACTGATAGAAAGACATAAACTATAACTGATATGAATGTGTCAGAATTCACCCTCTTTCATTACGAATATAAAATAAAACATTTTAATACCTACGCACGAGCTAGCCCGGCATCTTGATGTGCCCTCCCCCAAAAAAAATGTCTTTCCGGAATTGTTTGGATTGTTTTGGAAGAAGACATTTGGCACTATTTTAGAGGTCAAGGTCGCTGGACCCGACCCGTGACCTGACCCAAGACCATGAGAGCCAACATGGAGAAGTTAACTTGGAAATATATAGTAAAACGACGTATCAGTATAATATGCTTGAAATGTTCTAGGTGTGGTTGTGGATGTGGTGGTTTAACTGTAGTGATTAAGCTAAACCATGGGTCTAGGTCGGATGAGGGAAAAACTTATTCGAAGATATCCCAATCAAATTGACATAACAGCTGAATTGAAGGTTCGTCAATTGATTACTGCATTGACAGTGAAACATAAAAAAAAAAACGGGACACAACAACATCATTATGTTTAAAAGGGGGGATTGGAATTATATATAAAAAATCATTAGTTTTAATATTTTGTGAAACTACGGCACAGTAAAGACCAAAGATGCAGTGTTGAAGTTGAAGCAGATGCAAGATGCATTACAAGATTATTTCCCTAGCTATTCACAAATTAAAAGAAGGATGGTATAATGGCCAGTACGGTACCATCATAGTGTAATCCATATATATTTCATCATGTCATATTTTCATTAATGTTTCGTTTTAGAAGTTGTGCCAAGCTTCATTCGTCGAGATCTATCGAAATAGCCTTGAATCACCGATTTCCGGAATGACCCTCCTGTTAACCATCCTAGGCTCAGTATTAAAAGATACTGGGCTAGCACGTTTGGCAGGTATTAAAAATGTTGTAATTTCTTATGCCAGCTTTTTATATTTGGAAACAGAGCTGATTAACTGGAATTTTTAATTTTTTTTTACTTAAGTGTTCTAAGGATAGAAAGAAAAATGTCATGATAACTTAAGTGTTCTAATGATAGAAAGAAAAATGTCATGATAACTTCTGAAATATTTTTCTTCACATAAATAATGATTATATTTTCTGGACTACACATTTCTTAGCAAAAATGTTCTTTAAAAAATCTTAACGTTTCAATCAGTAACGTTTTCTAAAGGACAAGAAATAAAACAAGTTTTTATTTTAGGAACAAGTAATGAACAAAAAACAATTTATTTCGAAATTTACGCTTTCTCTGATTTTATATTTGGACACTATTTTGCCTATCTTTAAAAACGCAGTGTAATATACTATTTTAAGATAAGATTATTATAAGATGGATCCTTCAAGGCATCACATGTAACTTGTTGAACCAGGGAAAGAAATGTGTTTGCTGTCATGAGATGTTTTGTAGTTAATATTTGTTTGCCAGCAAACACAGCCTACATTTAGTATTTTATGCTGTTTTTTTTTCATGGCAATATACACTATAGCTAGTGTCTGTTTGCTATGATGATACATTATTATGGTGACGCTCATAATAGCTAGTGTCTGTTTGAAATGATGACTCACACTACAATTAGTGTCTGTTCGCTATGATGACACTTTATTATGATGACTCGCACTATAGCTAGTGTCTGTTTGCTATAATGACACTTTATATACTGACGCGCACTATAGCTAGTGTCTGTTTGCTATAATGACACTTTATATACTGACGAGTACTATAGCTAGTGTCTGTTAGCCATGATGGAATTATAAAGTTTGTGTGTTTGCTATAACTACATTGAGTAAAGTGATTTTGTTTGCCATTATGGCACATCCTTTAAGTTAATGTCTATTTGCCATGGTGACACAGCTTTCGTCATAGTGTTAAAGGGTGTTTACCATAGTGACACGTGCTAGAATTGGAGTATATATGTGATGCCTCCTAAACTTAATACCTAGTTTTAAAGACAACAAGCGGACTTTTCAAATAAAACAATAATGGAAATTTTAGGGTTAAAATTACATAATTTATAAACAAAAAATACCAAGACAATATTTCATAGCTCTTTTCTGGAGGATAATTATTCTTACAGTACTGCTTAGGTCTCACATAACTTTCGTTTTCTAACAGCTGGTGCATAGCGAATATATTTCTTCTCTAATAAAATATATATATAATTACTATGGTTGTCGATCCATCTAACTGCATTTGGAGCTATGTCGTAGATCTTGGTTAAATCCAGGATTGTTCCGACGACAACTAGAAGTCCAAAGATAGCTAAAACGCATCTAGTGATGGAATAATATACGGTTAGTATTGTTATTATCTAAATAAAGTTTATTGAGTCGCCTATGTTTTAATGTATATAAGTAAGTAAATAGCTCAATACTATAAATTACATTAATTGTACGTAGACGATCAAATCAGCGCTATATAACAAGAAAAATGTGTCCATTACCCGTCCTTACCATTATTTAGTAAATCCTACTGGAAAATGTCTCTGACCATAGCACCCAAAAGCACTGAGGATATTCCATCTATCAGACGAGATCTAAACGCAAATGTCACACTAGGAAGCCGTTACAAAAGCTCAGACTGGAGGTTAGGAGTTCAGTGCTTTAATGACAATGTCTTAACTCCTACTGCCTTTCGCTGTCTGCAGCCAGTTGTGGGAAGACAGTCATCCCTTTATGTTTTTACATAAAAGGCAGTTGTTAAAAGAACTTATTTATTAGTACTATATGGTTATTCTGACAACTGTCATTTATTATGTCAAAATATTAAGGCAGTAGGAGTTGTGATGTTGTCAGATAAAACACTCAATTCCTAACCCCCTAATTTTATCTTCCGTAACAGCTTCCTAGCTTGACATTTGCGTTTGGATCACGTCTGATAGATGGAATATCCTCAAAGGTTTTGGGTGATATGGTCACATACATTTTTCGTTATGAATAACGATAAGGACTAGTAATGGACAATTTTTTCTTTTTTTAAGTTATAATCTGATAATAGACATCTCGATTTTGGTTTTTATATATAAATTAATTGTATTAGGTTTGAAAAAATAGAAGATTACTGTAATTCTGACTTTTTTATTTAAACAAAAAACTTAAATAATACGTAAAATTTGGTTTCTGCGGTTAGATTTTTGTTTATTATTGTTGTTGTTAAGAGAAACTTAATCAGTTGCACTTATCCGTGTTTTAACCATAACAAAAAAAATTTACACAGAGGGTTGATAAGAACCATTTGTATATGTTAATGCAGTGATGTGCCACCACAAATGCTAACTATAATGGCATGGGCGGCATTTTGGCACCTATATATTTGATTCATAGCGACTTTTCGACTATTTGCTAATGCAGTATATCACCTTTGATACCATTTCGAAGAAGTGTTTTCGTATAGCGAGAATATTAAACGACACAGAACCACAATTTCATATATACTGGAATACTGTTTTTATAGATTGTGATTAATCCTCAGTATTTTCAAAAATTGACAAAAGGGAAGAGAGAGAACCATTCTTAGTCATAATAATTATTTTGTCTCGGCACTAAATAAGGATATACCAAACTGATTTTAAAGCCTCCTTTGCAGAAGCTTGTTAAAATAGCATCGGCTAATCATGACTGAGGATGATTGACGATAGCAAAAGTAGTACTGAAAAAAACACAGGATGTGAAACATCGTCCTTATAAAGTGCAATTAACCCCCATTTTACTCATGATATTAAAAAACAACTAATGAAAGCGTTTAATAATTGAAATATTACAATTATAAACAGTTCAACAATCATATTGATTATACCGTTTATTTTGTGACTTTTAAATTACTGTGCTTTATAGCGTTATTTAGTACACATTTCAATGTGTAAAGCAGCTGATAGTTTAATACACTACTAATACAAATTCTTGTACTGGGGATTAAGTTAGAAAGCAGTTAATATTTTAATATTAAACTACTATAACTTAGTGTTGTAAATGAATATTAGCCTTAACATTTTATTTAAAAATGCTTGAAAATTTAACTGAAATTTCAACACATTTATGGAACTCGTTATTGACCAATATAATTTTGTTTATTTTTTAAATTTTGCGGAGAGCTATCTGCAATTAGCTGTCCCTCATTTAGTGGTAATAGATTAGAGGAAAGTCAACAACAGACTCTCGAACTTATCTAATCGAGTAGTGCGATTGACCATTACCTTATAATGTCCCCATGCCTGAAAGGGCAAGCATATTTGGTGATGGGATTCGAATCTGCGACCCGCAGGTTTTGAGTCAGCGTCCCTAATCATCAGGCCCATGCCAGAATTCCACTAGCTTTGATCTTTCAATATTTAATATATGTTTTATTTTTATTAATTATATGTATTTTTATTTGGGAAAAATGATATGCTGTTTCTTTTTTCTTTTTTTTACAAATTAATAGTGTAGCAATGATTTTATGTTCCTGATATATTGTATTCGAGTTTAATTAAATATTTAAGAAATATATCATATTTATGATACTGCACTTACATCACTGCAATCTGAGACTCACTCAGACGAACTGGTTCTTTCACGTGGCAACTAGAAACAGATGTTTTTGAGAAGAGAAAACTTTCCACTGCCAAATAAAAACAAAAAACGTTTCATTAATAATGAATCAATTGTAAGCAATTAAACATAATCTTGCCAAATAATCAAAAAAGAAAAATATATATCACTACATTTTCTTTGTAAATATACCACAAATAACATTTGTTTAAAGAAAGAAGAAAATATCTTAAATATCGTAATCTTTCTTACATAATTATAATTGTGGAATAATTGATTAATTCAGAATGTCAAAAGTGTTATCACGATTAAATTTCAGTTCTTTAAAAGCTAAATTTCAAATATTAGGGTGTAAAAAAAAGACGCGACTGAACAATATATTGACGTTTTGATCTGCCCCTCTCAAGTTGCTCAGAGATAAGTCTGAGACCTAAAATTTGGGTTTTAATATCCGTGTTGGGCAGATAACCCTTTCTGTAACTTTGTGTTTAATAACAAACAAACAAACTTTTGCCTTGATAACTGATTTTTTTAAAAATTACTTTGTTTGTTTGTAGTTTAAGCACAAAGCTAAACATTGAGCTATAAGTGCTCTGTCCACCAGGGGTCGAAACCCGGTTTCTAGCGTTGTAATTTTCTGATTACATTACCAACTTAGATAATTGTTCAAGTGTACTGGGTTGTACACACATGGAGGTGAGTACTCATTCTGAGCAGATCTTGAGTAGTCAATAGTATATTTCATGAAAATAAAATATCACTGAGAGAGACAGGGAAATGAGCAATCGTCCATAAACTACAATTTACTTGCGATCAAAAGGTTTGTTTGTTGTTAAGCGCACAGCTACACAATGGGCTTCCTGTACTGTGCCCATTAAAGGTATTGAAACCCAGTTTCTAGCGGCGTGAGCCCTTAGATTTGCTACTGGGGATCAAACGGTAAATTAGCTAACACTAATTCAGTTTCATACTCAACATTAAATGGTATCTTTTTCCATGTCTCATTCTTATGGTAATCTTTGTTTTCAGTTCTCTGCATTTTTTTAAAAATAGTAATATAAATATTTGTGTAGGAAGCACATTAAGACTAGGAGTCTTGTATGCATAAGACACAACGATCTGTAAACATTATGAAATATTTCAATACATACTACATGTTTCGACAGAGCATTAGTCTGTCTTCTTCAATATGTATTAAATATTTCATTATAGAAGTATTATAACAGATGAAAGAATAAATAAATATTTGTTCAAAGTGTAATTTTCACCACAAATAATTATAAAAATATTGACAAAATATGAAAATAACAATTAAGTTACTCATGGGCGTCCGCAGAAAGTTTCCCAGGGAGGAGCAAAGTTTTCCGGGGGGGGGGGGATTAATGTGAAACTGTGAATTGAATAAAAAATTCATATACACATGTTGAATGAATAAAGAAAGAATTATGCTTCTAATTTACTAGAGGGGCAAGTGCCCCTCTTCCCCCCTCCTGCGGGCGCCCGTAAAGTTACCGTATTTCAACGTTCATTGAAAACCAGAACAAATGAATGACCTAAAAGACTAACTTATACTTCATTCTTAATATATTCATGGCAAAATTCATAAATAAACAAACAGAAATTAATGTAACTGTAACTACCAAAATCCATAAATAAACAAACAGAAATTAATGTAACTGTAACTACCAAAATCCATAAATAAACAAACAGAAATTAATGTAACTGTAACTACCAAAATCCATAAATAAACAAACAGAAATTAATGTAACTGTAACTACCAAAATCCATAAATAAACAAACAGAAATTAATGTAACTGTAACTACCAAAATCCATAAATAAACAAACAGAAATTAATGTAACTGTAACTACCAAAATCCATAAATAAACAAACAGAAATTAATGTAACTACCAAAAGCCATAAATCTCCACTAGACATTCAAAATCGCGCGTTTTGTTTGCTGACACTGAAATACATGCAAGCCATAACATCTTGGAAAATTAGTGTAACAGTAGTGTGTTTTATTTGTTTGTATATTACAAGCATATTTTAGTTGTATATACATTAGTTTTTAACAACATAGTGCCCAAAATATTCCATTAGTTAATTTTTATGACACACTTACTTGATAATTTTTGGTTTGTGGTGTTTCAAATGCCTATTACATTACTTACTTGGTTATTGTATTTGGCTAACAAGAAGTTTGTTCAAAGGAAAATAAACATAATTTACACAAATGTGCTCCTTCACATTTAGATTCGTTTTTATACGATACAACTTCCCAAAAATGGACAGGAAAGTAGTTAACTATGTTCCTTGCTATCGATGTTCCTTTGACTGTTCTAAGAAATACACATATTCGCTCTATTTGTTTGGATGGTAAGGCCAACGAATGAAAGGGTTTGATACTGACTATAACATTTAGAAAATATAATTATGGTGAAAAGATCGCCAAATTAAAATAATTCTATTGGTGAACACGAAAACAATGGAATCCCAATAAAGGGCTGTTGCCCGAAACGCAATAAAACTATGTTAATTTGGCGAGCTTTTCACCGTTATTATATTTTACATTTTGTAATTTCCTCACCGACGCAATTCTATTATTAATGACTATAGCATTGCCAAGCTCAGTACCCTTTTTCCTGGTAACTGAATAATACAAGTTATTACTAACATTCTTATCACGTTTACTAGTTTTATTAACACGTTTTACCTTCAAAAGCTCAATACGTGTACATGAATTATCACTACTGTCATCAAGTCTAGACTTGTTTGCAACATAGTTACAACTAAATTGTTTTGTAAACCAGTTTGGAAACAATCAGCAACTTAGCAACTAGCTCAAAAGTGAGTTTTTCTGCATCTTCGCTCTGTTTTGTTTTTATATTTAACAAGAACCTAATCGAATTCTTGTGCATGTTACAATTTCTATAACAAGGGGATCGATGCTGATATGTTCTTTTCCGTGCACACAATAAGCTAGATTTTTATGTAAGTTTGAGACCATGATTAGTTTGAGTTACAAGAAAATTTGAGAACTTTAAAAAGTAGATTCTTCTATTAAGTTGCAATATCTATTAGCTTAATACCTTGATTAATTCCCTTTTATATGACTGAGAACATTCAAAGTTTGATGGTTAAAATTATCGTTTTAGAAATTTTCAGTGTTCGTTTGTTCTACAGCAAAGCCACATTTTCGGGACATAATGAATATATTCTCATTCAGTCTCTGTATTTTTGTAGTCCTTTAAAAAGATCACCTTTTTTATTTTATATCATGTTCTAGTGAAACAGATTTAAAAAACATAATTTTATAAGTGTTTAATTTCAATGAAGCATTCTTATAAATGGGTTGTTTAAAACCGGATATGGTGCACTAAACACATGTTAAACAACTTAGTACAGAAAAGATTTTGAAAAGCATAGATTTAAAATATGTCTCGCAAGAGCAATTATATCTTGCAAACAGTTCCATAAGCAAACTATCACAATTATAGGAAGCATGACTTGACCAAAAACAAGGAACTTCAAGCTGTATTCACTCCAAAATACCACTTAGTCAGTCTACCACTTAGTCAGTCTTCTCTGTCAACTAGATTATTTCTCAGTTGCCTTCTTCGTGATCAACCTTTCTGCCTGTTTTACCACGACAGTTACTGGTCCTTAGTTGCTTCTAGGCCATTTTTTGAATTGCAATTATTTATATTTATCTTGTCTGATAGAAAGTGGTGTTATAGGTAATTAAACCAGTATAGAGTGTCGAAAGCCTTTGACTGATATCACTGTTCTTTGTATCTTTTACTTCACGACATCACTGTCTAAGACTTTTGCCCAAATGCGAAAATTGGTTATTCTAAATAAACTAAACGGTATTTGTGCACAGTTGAAATATTAAAAACGTATAACAATGTTGACTTATTGCACAATGATATCAAATTTGATTTATTACCAACAGGTCACAGCTCCAAAAAGACAGCCGTTTAATTGTCAACTAAGGAAAAACGTTCTTGTACAAAACTATTTTTTTTGTTAGTTGTTTATTTT
>NW_013665991.1:256176-270073 GCF_000517525.1 Limulus polyphemus | reverse complement strand
TTCTTGTACAAAACATTTTTTTGTTGTTGTTATTTTTGTAGTATTTTGTATTTGAATGCAAAGCAACGTTTATAAAACCAATCAGAATCACTTCTGTTGTCCTACAGTTAAGTGACCTGTCTAGACTATTCATGTATGAGGTTAGGGACGTAGGTTTCTGAACAAATCTGATGTCTATGCGTTGTGTCTCAATGATTGCGAGGTTAAACCTAAGTGAGTCAAACCTATTACACAATACGTGATACTCAACAAACACATCTAGAACAAAGAAATTTTGAACCGAATGATCTGATCAAAACTGACAAACCGATCGACTTTTCTAATAAGGTTTGTTTGTTTGTTTTTATGAAATTCGCGCAAAGTTACACGAGGGCTATCTGCGCTAGCCGTCCCTAATTTAACATTGAAAGACTATAAGGAAAGTAGCTAGTCATCATCAACCGCCGCCAACTCTTGGGCTACTCTTTTACCAACGAATAGTGGGATTGCCCGTCATATTATAGCGCCCCCACGGTTGAAATGGCGAGTGTATTTGGTGGGATATGGATTCGAACCCGCGACCCACAGATTGTGAGTCGAGCATCCTAATCACCTGGTCATGCCTGACCTATCTAATAAGAATCACCAGATCTAGAATCACTTTCAAAACCTAAGTATAGGGGGCAAGAAAATCCGGGTATAGGGACAAGTATTAAAACTTAGTGATAGTTCTCCCTGTCCCTACTCAACAGTTTGACTGTTCTGGTATTCTAAATGTTTATAAACAAATGAACCAATTCATTCACAAAATCTTAACACATAAATAGGGGCTCTGAGAGATAACAAATCCATTTCCCCAAATACTTTTCTCTTTGCAACCTATAGTACTATCTACACTCACCACTCTCTTACACAAATGGTGACGTCATCCTTACTCCTAATTTAATTCTGCATAGTTTAATGAAGTTTTAAGACTTCATACATTTTACTCTTTTTGTTATATAGATATCCAGAAAATTTAATCGACCCTTTTTTTCAAAATCCAGCGTAAACCGAATTAACATGTGTTTTAAATTTCATTAATGTATTGTTGCCATTCAGCCATACCTAAAACATGTCACCCACAATAAAATATTAAAACCAGAAATATTTAATACATCCGCCCCTCCCCACGGTGGTACAGCGGTATGTCTGCGGACTTACAACATTAGAAACCGGGTTTCGATACCAGTGGTAGGCAAAGCACAGATAGACTTTTGTGTAGCTTTGTGCTTAACTAAAAAAAACAAAAAACAAACAAAATGAATAAATCCATTTTAAATTTGAACATAAATTTCTCACATAATATAGAACCAAACCTTTAATTTGTCTAATCAACACAGGCCTGCGAATTTAAAGTTCGTAAAAGTGGTTTTGGTTTTAATAATGGATGTTCCATAATTCAGCTACGTAGATTTCGAAGATAATATTGTTTTTCTATCACGTACAGATCTTTTACAAATAGGGAAGAAAATTAAACACTCACTTAAATCAAATTATTATTTCGTTTACTACAGTGAACATTTTTTATTATTATGTTTGTTAACAAAAATAAAAACAAACTGAAGAAAAAGAGAAGAACATTGTTGTCAAACGAATATGTATCCTCATTCATCCTGATTTTTTTGTGAAATCTACGTCTTTTAGTCTGAAAACTACGTGTTGGGGTATATCTTTTATGTATTGCGTTTTGACGTATTGTGAAAGAACTATACGCGATGTAGAAAAATTTCGGATTCAGCGTACAGGAATTACTGTATAACATGTAAAAATTTCAAGACAATAAAACCATCGCAGGTCTGTGCAATTTATCACCTACCCTAATATACGCGTTTCATACATATTCGTGGGTCAGCTTAATAATCTGAATCAATCCTAACAAATTATCGACAATAAGACGAAACGGTGTACCAGTTTTATAAGATTTGTTGTTGTTTCAATGAAAAGCTGCTAAGTGGGTTTTGTAGTATATTTTGTTTCTGTAGTATATTGGCCAGACGTGTAGATATCTGAAATTTGGAATAAAGGAGCATAAAATGCGATAAATAAATGTATAGTAAATGAATCGGCTTTAGCAGAACATGTGGCAAGCACATGTGATATTTTAGACTGATAAAATGCTAGCTTGATTAGTCCGATTAAATTCAAATATTAGAGAATCGGTAGAAATCGAAAAGAATATTGTTTTAAATAAAGATTTTGGGAAGTACTAGAAATAGGTTTTACAAACACTTTTAGGATGGTTCGTGTAGTTATTGTGTTTACGTTCGAGATAGTTGTAATGAGATGGTTGTGTAAACCATGTAGGTATATAAGTCAATGTCTTAAATGTAACGTTTACTCCTGATGATTGCAGCGTAGGATAAATGGTAAATGAAATCGCATTGTCTGTGTAATGCGAAACCTCTTATTGAAATAAGTCTCGTTGACTGAATTATACTGAAGGATATCAACTACCAAAAGCAACCTTCTTTCTCCAATGAAAGTCTGTTGACAGAGTGTTTTAACTCTATGGCTAATGTTTTAAGGTTGAAACATTTACAATTTTTATTTACAATTTAGTTACAATACAAAAGTCTTTCTTTTCTTTTATACTACTGATATTGTACATTTTGTTTTTCGTGGTACATAACACGAGTACCCATTTCATTCTCCACCTGCTTGAGGTATAGGACGGTTGAACGGAAATGTTATGGAAGAAACATATGTACATTTGAATTATGTCGATTTTCTTATGTTGCGTTCAGTTGAATGTTGCACGTTTTTCAGCAGTTAACTGTTGCATTGGCATTTTTCCACACAACCACCACAAAGATTAAGTACATGTACAAATAAAATGTAAAGTTGTTCTCAAAGGAGGCAAAGACTGTATCATCACAGATTTAATGACCAGCTTCTTTCAACGTCAGAGTGTAATGTGTCAAAAGGCGAGCAGCAACAAAGCAATCTCATCAGAATGGGATAATTTTCTTATAACATAATACAACACTATGTAAACAAACTCGGTAACATGCTTACCTTGTTAGGTCACCATCACGCATGTGTATGTTCTTCAACAACCTACTGTGCACAAGTGTATGCTAGAATAAAGTGACAGCGACACGATTAGCATAAGTCGACAATTATCGCCGACATTTACAATTGCTATCTTAACACCAATTATTTAAGAATAGCAATAGTTAAAAATAACTAATGCTAAAGGAAGTGGTAATAAATAAATACTTGAATACACACTCACGATTTCAGCTGAGTATAAGAAACAATAGAAATAATCGCCACCATCATCTGAGTAGGGACATCTACTATTGTAATCGTCCACTATTAAAAACTTGCTGAAATGTAGTCGCGGAAATACACATAGAGACAGCAAACTTGAGTAACAATGAACAATAGCGATTCGAGTAACGATATGCAACAGTAAAATCGGGAACCTTTTAATGTTGCAGTTTCCAATTAGCGTACTAGAAAATGCACGAGCTGTAGTTTCCAACTAACGGCACGCCAGGAAAACATTGAATTTTTCTATGGCAGAAAGTGAAGGACTCAGAAAATTTCGCAGCACGACAAAATTAAGGCCGAATTAAGTTTAAAAGTATTCTAAATTTTTGGCAAAATTCCTGTGCGATCCCACACTACAATTGACATTACTTGTAATAATTTAATAGCGGAGTCATAATAAGGTTTTTTAGCTTGAGGAAACTGTCAACAGTAGAACACCGGCCTTATTTGCTTACTTTTTTTGCGATTCCTATTTGTAGATTCTAAATTCTCAATTTATGTTATTTTGTATGTTGGCTTTTTTAATGCACAGCAATGTGCAAATATAGGTCTTGAGTAAGACACAACCCCCACTAAGCACGTACAAAATTTTACCAATAGATAAGCAGCCATTTCAAATAAAACAAATACGTCTAAAGCATTGTTTTATATAAAGCTTCGTGTTTTTAAAGTAATTATTTACTGAGCCAGATGGCTTTGTGCCTGATGTTTTGTGTAAACAGGTTTAACACGGGTCGAATACAAAAGTAGCCGCTCAGAACAACATCGCATCTATTATGTATTTATAACACGTAAATCAACTTTCAATGAACAATAATCAACATTTAAATATAGTATATGTGTCTAGGTTTGGGTGCAAAATATCCAGCCAATTTTCCTGTAGGCTTATGAAACAATAATAATAATAATATGAACAAACGGGAAAATGATGATTTTTTTGTCTACAATCGTGTTTCTTTTTTTTTGTTTATTATTATCAATGTTTAGGTAGTTTCGCAAAAATTCAGAAAATAAGTTCTAAAAAAATCCACTGAATATCGGATGCGTTGTTTATTTTTCCTTAGTTGTTTTAAGTGACATTAGTAGTCGCATTTCCAAAAAATAAACCGATATCAATACCTCTTGAAAATACATGTTAGATAGAGTATACTTCTAATTTATATCTTTTAAGATGGGGTTAGAATTAGTTCGTTAAGAACAAAAGACGAGCGAACATCAGTTATGGCTTTATTACTTTATATCAAGGTATAGCCAGCCAGCTTGGGAAAAGATAATATTCTACAAAGAACTTCTAACATACGCCTCGTAGTGTTAAGACATTATATCTTTTCTAAAATTAATTTACGCGATTATTTCACGCTTTAAAGGTTATTTTAATATTTACTTAAAATAAAAAGTATATATAAATATTTTTTTTTCAGAAATACTTACTAAAAACTTCAGCAGCAAAAAATAATACGTTGCAGCCTATAGTGTTTCACATAACTTACGCTAGTTTTAATACTGTGGCAAATGCCATTAGCTGTCATTGTGAATTTGGTTCACAACGTTAAAATGAAATAAGCCAGCTTTTACACTTTATACAACTGAAAAGATTTTTCAATTAACACGATTACCTAACGAAAAGTACAAAAATAGGCACACGTTGGAGTATAATATATTTTAAATGTGAATTCGTTAACTGTCATATAACGAGAGCAAGAGTGACTTGGTGAGTACGAAATTAGAAACTAGAGTTTCTGTACCGTAAAAATAAAAAAAAAATAACAACATTCGTTTCTAGTTTCTTAAAATATTCAAGTTATGTTGTTGCTCGAAAAACAGATGAATAACACAAAAGAAAGATTGGAAATACACCAGCATATTAAATAAAAAAATAAACTGAGAACTGGCAAAATTACAAGAAACTAAGAAAAATGAACGACAGAATAAATAAAACACAACAGAAGATACAGAATTCGACAAATGCTGAAAATGGTAAATCAAAATGTGACCAAAGCGACAGCAATTCTGAAAATAATGAAATAAATTTCAGATTAAAAACAAAGAAGAAGCAAACTTTTGTTTGGGACCCCCCCCCTCCTACCCCTTATAAAAACAACATTTAAAAGAAAGAGATCGGTTTGGAGCATTGTAATGTTATATATATAACTTTTCAGAATAGCTGTTATAAAATGTGATGTTCCAATATAAACACGCAGCTGACCTCATTTCACAGTTTACGAAGTGGAATCTATTTAATATTTATTCCACTCTATGTGTCCCCTCCTACCCCTTATAAAAACAACATTTAAAAGAAAGAGATCGGTTTGGAGCATTGTAATGTTATATATAACTTTTCAGAATAGCTGTTATAAAATGTGATGTTCAAATATAAACACGCAGCTGACCTCATTTCACAGTTTACAAAATGGAATCTATTTAATACTTATTCCACTCTATGTGTGTGATGGTAATCGTTTCTAGTAACTAGCTAAAAATGTTGGTTTAGAACTCTTTTTAATTTTATTAATTCATTAATATTAAAACCACGTGGTTTAAGTTTATTATAACATTGCTTGTAACGTTTCGACAAAGAACTTTGTTCCGATGTCTTGGGATTTCCTTAAGTTTGTGCAACGGTCCGTCTGTTAGTGTATGCGAGTCAAATTTAAAATACATTGAGGTTATTCAGTTCATAGGTAAATAACCAAGAGATTGTAAGAACCAAGAGCGTCTCGTTTGATAGAATTTCTAACCGAAGTTTTGTAGTTATGCCGTGAGGACCGTAATTATTAGAAGCTGGTGGATCATCCTTCAGTAAACCACCTATACACCCTGAGATCATTCTTAAACCACTATGTGCTTTACCCTATATAAATGAGTACCGGCAAATCGACTCACTTTTAATGAATTCCTTTATGTAAATCTTAGGATAAAGAAAATTTCATATATTTGTTATAAACATGTGAACATATGTTAATATTTCAGATAAAAGAAGTCTTCAAGGTGGCTAACTACTTAATCTAATATTATGTTATAGAACACGTTACTAGTGATTAACTACTGAATCTAATATTATGTTACAGAACTCGATATTAGTGGTTAAATATTGGATATAATATTATGTTACAGAACACGTTACTAGTGGTTAAATATTTAATCTAATATTATGTTACAGAACACGTTACTAGTGGTTAAATATTGAATCTAATATTATGTTATAGAACACGTTACTAGCGGTTAAATTAATGAAGTCAATTCTGCGTATCCAACTGCTTTGAAGCACTTATTGTTGTAAAACTAAACGTAACGCTGAATGATGCGCACTTAAAACACTTAACACTGAAAACCCCCTTTTCCCAGTAACTGGGCAGCAAGTCGATAAGTTTATGATGCTAAAAATCGGTGGGGAAGGAACAGATAGCCCATTGTGTAAATTTGTATTTTACATAACCAAACTGTGGTCGGAATTTCGTGCTTCGTCCCTAATTTAGCAGTATAAGACTAGAGGGAAGGCAGCTAGTCTTTTACTAACGAATAGTGGGATTGACCGTCACATTATAACGCCCCCACTGCTGAAATGGCGAGCGTGTTTGGTGGGATAGGGATTCGAACCCGCGACCCGCAGATTGCGAGTCGAGCTCCCTAACCACCTGGCCATGCCGGGCCCACATAGAAGAAACTAGACCTGAGAATTTGATAACCAGTTATAAGCCATGTTGAAGAATACTTTAGATAAGCAATTTTGTGTGTGTGACTTGCATCTCTAACATATAGCAGTATTCATGATATAAGACACTATGTTGCTATAGAAGGAAGAACTTTATCGAAAAAACATTCGTGTCATAGTGTCACGTTTAGTATTCATTGCAAATGTCACGTATAGTATTAGTATAAGCAACTAGGTATACTGTTTACAGTATACGTGTATGTAATCTGCAAATTATTTCAAAATCTACTGTTTACACTTTAGAAGATAATTTATTCTTGTAGCAAATTTATTCGAGCGATATATCTTGTTTTTAAACAGTGACTGAAATTATTTGAAGGCATGTTTGTTGACTGGCTTTCCGAGCTTCTTTTTTCCCCTTTTATTTTCAGGTAACGTTAGTAGCTTGTCGCTACCCGTCCTACAGTGGGTCAGCGATAACATCAAGGTCTTGCTATGTTAAAATCCGAGGTTCGATTCTCAACGGCGAACAGAGATCAGATATCCTATTGTGTAGTTTTATGCGAAAAAAACAACAACATCATTACTAACTGTCTGAATATGGATTAGAATAGTACTGGCTAGAATTAATTCGTATAGTTTTTCTTTTTATTTTGTCGGAAGTTGATTACATTCTTGATTTATTTAGAAAGACATTATTGATAACAATAAATATAACTTGGCATGTTTTGTCAAAGCTCTGATGTTTGAAATTCCGTGTAACTTTCTGTAATCGAAACCTTTGGATATACAAGGATGCAGTATTCATACTCAACGCCCAGCATGGCCAGATGTTTAGGACGCTCGACTCGCAATCTGAGAGTCGCGAGTTCAAATCCCCGTCACACCAGACATGCTCGCCCTTTCAACCGTGGGAGCGTTATAATGTGACGGTCAATCCCACTATTTGTTGGTAAAAGAGTAGCCCAAGAGTTGGCGACCAGTTGCCTTCCCTCTGGTCTTGCACTGCTAAATTAGGGACGGCTAGCGCAGATAGCCCTCGTGTAGCTTTGCGCGAAATCCAAAACAAACAAAATCATACTCAACAGTTTTGTGTATAATGATTAAATGTAAAATATTAAAAAGCTAAGCAGACTGAGTTTGTTTTAGTACTTTA
This sequence comes from Limulus polyphemus, assembly GCF_000517525.1. Lineage (NCBI taxonomy): Eukaryota > Metazoa > Arthropoda > Merostomata > Xiphosura > Limulidae > Limulus > Limulus polyphemus. Next base: position 261,968 of record NW_013665991.1, on the reverse strand, counting down.
TACAAAAATCTATATGTTGTCCTTTTACAGAGCAAATACAATTAGAAGTATGTAGTTTACATTCAGATAGAGTGCACTTGGAAAAGAGGACGTGAGAAGTCTGCGAATATTTTATTTATTTTACATTTGTTAATTTATTTGTTTGGGTTAAACACAAAGCTACACAATGGGCTATCTGTACTCTTCCCACTGCCGATATCAAAACCCGATGTTTTTTTGTAGCGTTATAAGATCTCAGATTGATCTCGGAGTTACCTGTATGCTTGGTGCTGCATATTACCAGATTCCTACCGGTTGAGGTTAATAAGACCACGCAAAACACGTGATGAAGAAAAAACAGATAAATGATGAATAAAACGTATATTAAAAGAACCAGTTGCTCTATACAAGCCACCAATACAAATATCGTAAATTCTGTAGTGAAGTCTACATACAGGAATGACTTTCTTACAATTTTACAGTCTTGCTGAGTTTGCCTGTAATGGGTTGATCTTATACACTTATACGCAAAATATTTATACATGGTCATTCTAAAAAATAAACAAAAGGTGTGACGCCAATAAACAAACCTATTGTTTTTGAGAGAATGAGAATTTATACCTTTAAAGATATAAATGTAGAACAAATATAAGTTCACACTGCTGTTCTGTATATATATAAAGGAGCGGGTGAGGCATGAATTTATATACATAATGAAAGCCATTTGTAACTGATATGTTAAAATTAAGAACAGATTGTTAACAGAGTCACTTTGTGAATATTATAAAACCTTAAGAAGGATAAAAGTGTATCCTCGAAATGTATACAAATATACTTATTCCTGTGTGAGGTATAGTTTCTCTACAATATTTCTATTTCTTGAGCTTCACACCCACATAACTGTGAGATAACACTTTCTTAGAACGCATGAAGCTCGAATGTTAGTATTCACAAGGTTTTTGTATGGATTCGACAGACTAAAGGTTTTCAAAAACACAAAACTTTAAAATTTTGAAACTAAAATTGTAAGAAACTTGGAGCTAAAAAGACCGAACGTCTTTCTGCTTTAACAACAGAATTGTAAAATAAACTATAAAATTAGACAATGAAATTAAATTTATTGGTAAAAAAAATGCTTATTTTGCATCAATATAAATAATAATATTTTGCACATGACTGTAGCTATGAGGAAACGAGATGTTGATATTAGTGTTTACCGACTTCGAAGAATGATTGAAGTAATTCTACGATAAAATGAATTAATTAATTAGCAAAAACCCATTCCTGGTGATGATTTGAACACTAATTCCAATGTCAGGAGGGTATTGGTTTAGTTATATTTTAAAGTCTCTTCAAATAATTTCTTCTGATGTTTCGTGTTTCTTTTAGTTCGTTCTAATCTTACCATCTAACTTCAGTATGATAAAAAAAGCTATAAAATAGATATATTTCTGCCCTTTGCCATAAAACTATAAGTTTTATTAAGTTATAGGTAAAGCATTAAACAAATACGGTGCTATCTATTTCATTAGAGCTTAATCAAAAACGAAAGGACCAAAGTTATATTAGAAACAAAAAGTTTGACAAAAGTTCCGGAATAGAAACGATTTCATCGCCAGTAATCTATTTAATTAATATTTCAAGCAGGTAAAATGGTGAAACTTGATCAGTTGATCGTATCTTGTGTTGAGTTATGGCTGGGAGTAGAAATGGGGACTTGCTGAGTTTGTCACCTGCTTTAATTAATATTTCAAGCAGGTAAAATGGTGAAATTTGATCAATTGATCGTATCTTGTGTTTAGATGTGTTAATGTATTGAAGGGGATTGGAGTGAGGACTTGCTGAGTTTGTTACCTGCTTTAATAAATAATCATATGTGTGTGTGTATTTTATTACATATATTATTTTTAAACGTTTTTGTCAATACATCAACGCGTAAAACATTCCATGTTACTTGATAATCAGTGCGCTTTGTGCCGATATTTCGAGTGGGAACGAATGGTCGGTGAAAGTGTATTTTTGTGTTTACGGCAAAGCTACTTGGGCTCTCTGCCGCTGTCCTCAATTCTGAACTACAGAGCAGATGGAAAGTAGCCAATCAGCAGCATCTACCAACCATTCACATTCCACGCTAAGGGACTAACTGTAATTCTTATAACACACCCACACGTTTTAAATTTGTATGTGAATTTTGTGGTATCACACGGATTCTAACCAGGCTCGTTAGCTCCGAAATTCAGAGAACTCCCGTACGGCCATCTCACTCTGTTTTGCTTCATTGGGATTTTGGTCCTTGTTTGGACCTGGGAGGGTCAGGTGCATCCTAGACCTCTTCCTCCCGCATCGTGTGTGTAATTTCTCCCTCAGCACAGGTGTTGTTTTAATGTTTCAGCATTTTGATTTCTCGGCATTTTTTGTACACTGTCAAATGCTGAACGCGACATAAAAGAGGGCATTTCTTTCAATAGTGTTTATTATATGAATTCAATTCCTCTATCAGGGTCATGTTTATTTGCGTTCAAACGTTCACCGTTTACACTGGGATATACTTGTTAATTTGAAGTCCATATATTCCAGTACCATTCCTAATGTGACTTATTCTATGTGTATTTACATAAATATTCTTTTAATACACTATATTAGAAACTACGTAATGATATTTTATGTAGGTCTAACAATGGATGGCATATTACTATACTTATAGTACGTATTTATGGGTGAGAGGTACTTAGGTTCACTTACATCATGTATGTCATCTCGCGCTCGGTGAAAGTTTGGTTTGTTTTTTATTTCGCGCAAAGCTACACGAGGGCTCTCTGCGCTAGCCGTCCCTAATCTAGCAGTTCTCTTGGAATACTCTTTTACCTACGGTTGAGAGGGCGAGCATCTTCGGTGACAGGGATTCGAACCCGTGATCCTCAGATTGCGAATCGAGCATCCTAACCACCAGGTCATGCCAAGCCTTCAGGTAAAAGCGATGAGTATTTATGGAAATGTTAGTTACAGTAGTTACTGCTCAGGATAGCCTTTGAATTACGATGTTATTGAGAGTTAAACTTACCATTTTTCACAATTTCTCCCACATCCTCGTCATTACATGTAGATGGCACACAGACTCCGAACATAAAAGTCAAGTAGTAGAAGTAGTGGGCAGATCTGCTCATTTCCGAAAATATCTGTAATAAGACCATTTTTATAATATTCGGTACTTTAGTGAAGCCTAAAAAGAGAAACAATGAGCGTTATAGACTGAGAGTATGTAAAGGTGAATGACCTTTCTAATGTAGAGTAAACATTCTTTTAATAAAATTAAAAAAACACCTGTGTTATTTCTTACAAAATAGCAACTATCACCCATAAATAATTTTCTCTTCACAGTAATAAAGAGGTATATTCGAGTGTGAAATACACCGCTTGCTATTGGAGTGGGAAAGACAATACTAGCTATTGGACTGTGAAATATAAGATTTGTTATTCCAGTGTAAAATTTAAGACTTGTGAAATATAAATAAATAGGAAGCCCAATTTATTTTCAGTATTTTAAGTAGCTTGCCTACTGTATAATTCATAAGAATGAATCGGTTACATCAATATTATTTCTCTTCAAATCCTATATAAATATGTGTTAACTACAATGAGTAAAAAAACAACTCCAAACCCCAAACATACAATATAAACTTCACCACTATGAGAAGCTTAGTGGTATTCGTGTGATTTACCATTGTTATGGGTTACTGATGAGAAGTGGTATTCCCCCAAACCGATTTAACTCAGTGACAAGTGAATCGAATGAAAGATTAGGCTTCATACTTATTTTTAGTGTAAGGTGATTTGTGATAAGCCTTGGATATCTATAGTGAAAATATACTCCACTTTAAAGACAGCAACGTCTGAAAGATGGGTAGAAAAAGATAACAATAGAAACTGCAAGTGGTTTCAAATCTTAATAACACGAATATTTTAAAGAATAGTTTATTTGAAAATGCCTGAAATTTTAAACGAAATAACATAATTTATTTTTACATATATATATTATGGCTCATTAACACTTACATTGTTATCAAACAATGATTCGTTAATGACAAGGGTATTTGATGCTACATGTTCTGGTTTTTGGGGAAGTGGAGGTTTTGCTTCAATGAGACAGTATTTCCCTCGAAACAGCTCTTTCTTCCCATTTCCATTTCTCCCACTTCGTACATTTATATTTACGCATTCGTCGTAGGCTCCAAGGTCCATTAGAGTACCTTCTAATATTCCGCTAGGAGGCTTAGCCATGGCGTCAATCACTAAAAGGAAAAATCGTGGAACAAAACAAATAAAATATTTAGTCATCTGTCTGTATTAACATTTTGTCTAAAGAGTTAACAACTTTTATTATATCTATTTTCATTGCTTACGCAAGCTTCGTTTACATTTACCCAATAAACATATTATAATTTAGTTTAATTACAGCATACCTAAGTAAACACAAAGTTCGTCCTTTATACAAACATACCTCTTATAAGATGTCTTCTCATGAAATATCTGAACACGTTTTACTGGTTTAAAACTGGCAGATGTGTGAGCAATGTCCGATGATTATATCGTCATATTTATTTTATCCTTGAATTATGAAATTAATTTTGTTTTTTACAATATCAATTATTACCTGACATGAAACTTTAGATTTCTCAATAACAGCAATGACTGGTTAGCACTTACTTTGATGAGTTATACAGAATTTGGTGATTTTTTTATGCTATTGTTTAAAGACAATAAGTGAAAAAAGTGAAAAAAAATGCTTTGGCAGAAAACTTCTTGTTGTTTTCTTCTATATTAAAACACATTGCATAGAAAGATAAAAAAAAATACTTTAAAAAAGCCAAACATGCAGGTTCGGATACAGAGGCATCGCAGCCACCACTCTTTTGCGTCACGCTCCCTCATAACTTTGATTTTGTAGATTTGCTTGGCCAGTGACGGAAGTGATGGGCTATCTGCGCTATGCCCACCACAGATATCGAAACCTGGTTTTTATCGATGTAAGCCTTCAGACATATCGCTGAGTCACTGGAGGACAAGTGATAAACGGACAGGGACTACGATAAACTTGTGCTAATGATAGATTGATACAGTTATGAGTGATCGAAACTTTTGTAACGTGTAAGCTTATTTGAAGCTCTATTTTTGAATTGTTACTGCTCTTTTTGTTTGCTTTATGATTATTTTCACAAACGACCTATTCGTACACAAATTTTCGAATATCTCGTTTATTTCTCCCCTTCTCTCCTCCTTCCACGTGGCCTGGATGCTTTAAGGGATTCCATTGTACAGATGAACCCATGTGCAATATTATACCTAGAATATTCTTTGTTGACCTAATTTCTAACTAGTTTGTAACTGGTAATTATTCTTGTAAAATTTTAGCGGATCTTCTTTTAAGTTACCATAGACGTAATTTTTTAGGGCATGGTTCTATTGTTTATAAGTTGATGTGAGTTAATGGAAATAAAATTTTTGGTCATGGTCTTATAATTTTTTAAGTTCATGTGAACTACCTGAAAGTCGTATTTTAGGACATGGCTCTATTGTTAGTAACTTGAGGTGAACTACCTGAAGATCATATTTTAGGACATGGTTCTATTGTTAGTAACTTGACGTGAACTACCTGAAGATCATATTTAGGACATGGTTCTATTGTTAGTAACTTGACGTGAACTACCTGGGAATCATATTTTAGGACATGGTTCTATTGTTAGTAACTTGACGTGAACTACCTGGGAATCATATTTTAGGACATGGTTCTATTGTTAGTAACTTGACGTGAACTA
>NW_013665991.1:250822-255346 GCF_000517525.1 Limulus polyphemus | reverse complement strand
TGGTTCTATTGTTAGTAACTTTCTTCAGGTAGTTCACGTCTGTCCTAAATATGATCTTCAGGTAGTTCACGTCAAGTTACTAACAATAGAACCATGTCCTAAAATATGATTCCCAGGTAGTTCACGTCAAGTTACTAACAATAGAACCATGTCCTAAATATGATAAGTTACTAACAATAGAACCAGGCGTGAACTACCTGGGAGTCATATTTTAGGACATTCTGAATAAGTTAAGTTTCTATTTTTGAAGGACAAAAGCTAGAATAAAGAAACAGTTACATCTTACATAGAACAGCAGGTGTTTAATCAATTAAGGTTAATTTCTATGTTAGCCTAGAATTTATTGATATTCACAAAATGCTGTTTAAGAGAAATGTGTACATTGGTAAATAATTAACAGTTTTTGTAGTTACGAATAGAAGATTAAAAGATCATTACAAAAGGAATTCAAAACTTGTAATGTATGTTTATTTCTCAGCCACTTAACCAATATGTACATGAAAAATTATCAAAGTTATTCTCGATAAATATCTAAGAAAATCTCCCAGCATTAGAGCCGTAACTAAGCGATTTTGCACAAGAGCAGTAGGTCATCATCCTTTCCCTGCCTTTGTGAGTTCCGTTATAAACCATTTTGCCACGCCCACCGCTTTGAGCAGTGCGGCTGCCCCACTCACCTCGCCCTATTTACGACGTTGCTCAGCATTTTATACTAATAATTATCTTTTATGAATTAGAACGAGAGCATACCCGTCATGAAAGTAAAATATTCAAGAATAACGAGAACAGGGCAGATGGTTACTTACAAAGATGAATTTCATCAATTCAGTTATAGCGTAAAATCTGTTTTTATCTGTAGTTTTTATCTTTGTTTCTTTATAGTTAAGCACAAAGCTACACAAAGGGCTATCTGTGCTATTCTCACCACGGGTATCGAAATCCGGTTTCCAGCGTTGTAAGTCCGCAGACATACCGGTGTGCCACTGGGGTCAATAGTTTTTATCACTAGTGCGTTTTATTAAGAAAAAAGCGTAATTTGAAAATCCACAAATGAGGGATTCTCTCAGTTTTACTGCTTGCACTTCAACTTCTTCTGTCATCATTTCGTCTCTTGATGATCTTAAGCAGGATTATTTAAATCTCTACAGTTACACTCTTGATGATCTTTAGCGAATTCACTTCAACTTCTTTTGTCATCATTTCATCTCATGGTGATCTTTAGCAGGATTTGTTTTAATCTCTTTCGTTACCCTTACATCTCTTGATGATATTTAACGGACTTACTTCAACTTCTCATCATTTCATTTCTTGACGGATAATTATTTACCTAAAATTGTTTCCTCTTCCTTAGATATCTCAATAGATTTTTGGTAGAATTTATTTATTAATCGCTCGATATTTTAAAGATCAAGCTCTTCGGTTGGCTAAACCTTTTTAGTTTCATCTTTATAAGTTATTTTATAAATTATGTGTTGACAATTAGTGCTGAATGATAATTTAGTCCGATGAATTATGTAACAACTTATTCCAGCGAAGGACAAGGCATAATAGTACAATACGTCGTAAGTTTCCAAGCTTATATAAAATTACATTTTTTGATTTCCAGGAAAATTAATTCAAGTTTAAAACATGTTTTACAGGGGACAATTTCTTTTTCTTGATTATATATTATAGAAAATCAGCATTTTTTTTTATACGCAGAAAACTGTCATGCTATATTCGGTGCCTGCGCTTGTTATGCGTAGTAGTTTAAAGTAATGACCGATATACATTACTAGGTTAGTGTTTGTTACAACAAGTATGAAGAAAGGTCAAGGAACTAAACAATTGGTGGTTTACCAATAAAACTGGGTCAAAAAGTCGTTGAACTTGACTATGATGTAAAAATATATTTAAAGGGCTACGTCTTAGGTCGTTAGTAGTTTTCACAAGATGGATGATAACGTTTTGTCTTCTCTGATGTGAAATATAAGGAAAATCACAACAAAAAGCAGATGAAAATCTGGAAACAAACTTAATGAAGTTCATCTCTTGTTATTTAGAGCAACAAAGATAGCGATTCATTTTTATTCCTTTAAAATTATATTTTGTTTGTTTGTTGTAAAACAGAAAGCTACACAATGGGCTATCTGCCTATTTCCACCTCGGGTCTAGGAACCAGATTTGTAGCGTTATAAACCCTCAAACTTACCGCTGAGCCACCAGAGGGCTTGGAATTAGACACTAACTCCGCTTAAATATTGATTTCGAAGTCAAATTAATTCGTGGAAATGTTTATGTAGTTTGAAAATACGCAAAGAAAATTGTGTTCATTAACTGTAGTATAAAAACTTAAAGGAAGAAAAGTAATTAAATATGTTTCTGACGCATAATACATTACTTATTTTGCATATACGACAACCAAGGCTATCTGTCACCGACCCTAATTTTGAACTACTAAGCAATCAGTACAGTTGCACCCTACCACCCTCTTAAAACGCACCCAAAGCTTAAAGTGTGAAGACTATTTTACAGTATCGCACAGATTCGAATCAAGGATGCCAGATCCGAAACCCTCATCCAAAATATATAGAAACTTTACATCAGATAATTTCTCATTACATCTTAAGTGTGTGTTCAATAAATTTCAATATTTACTTTAAGAAAGCCAGCGATAGTTGAATTCAACATTTTCAAAAAAGATGAAGGTGACTAGCGTCCAACAATACTAAAACAGGTTTATATGATTATAGTTCAAGAATGCTAAAACAGATTTATATGACTGTAATTCAATAATACTAAAATTGCTGTTTAGGGCCGGATTCAAACAATAATAACTCTAAATTTGTGATAAAAATCACATTAATTGCACATGCTATTTTCTTTAACCCTTCAGTTGGGCTGGACTATGATTTGTTTGCTTGTTTGTTTGAAGTTAAGCACAAAGCCACACAATGGGCTATCTGTGCTTTGCCCACCACGGGTATCGAAACCCAGTTTTTAGCGTTGTAAGTCTGTAGACATACCGCTGTGCCACTGGGAGGCGCTGGACTATGAAAGAAACACATTCTTAACATAAACTAAAAAAATATCATTATCCTAGTGTAAACGATATTATCATTACACCTTGAAGTTAATTTTCTTACAGAAATCTGGTATTCTTTTTAAAAAGCTAAAGTACAGGGTTAAACAGGAATTACCAGCCAATAACAAATGAACATTAGATGACTGTAACATGTAGGATGCTCAATACTTTATACACTATACAATCAGTATCTATAAGGGGCTAATCACTATATTATGTATGAATTGATAGAGTAAAAAAAATATCAATACGCATAATTATAAATTTTATTACACACATTCATAGAATATACTAACTTTCAGTCAGGGGGAAAAATCGTCACAAAACAAATAATAAAAACATTTTGTAAATGTAAAATGATGTAGGAATGGCAGTGCAGAATGTAAACATGAATATAGGGATGATACAGCTACACATTTTTGTATGTTCTTTCCATACTGTAGGTTCCTCACCATTAAGTGCTAAGAAGTCAAGATTATGACCAGTTATGATTAATAATTTATTGTAGCCAATTATATGGTATAATATCAGTGCCTGAGGTCATTCTACAAGAGCAATTACAGAAAGTGACAAAACTGATATGACATTAACAATATATATTACCATTGAATTATAAAAAAAAAGTTCATTTATTAACCCACTTCAATGAACTTGTTTTAAAAAAAGAGAGGAAACAAGTAATAAATAATTGCAAAAATTAAGTAAGAGGTAGGAATGGCAATGTCAAAAAGTACAAAAACAAGGTAGGAATGAATACACAAAACCATACAAAAACAAGGTAGGAATGAATACACAAAATCATACAAAAACAAGGTAGGGATGAATACACAAAACCATACAAAAACAAGGTAGGAATGAATACACAAAACCAGACAAAAACAAGGTAGGAATGAATACACAAAACCATACAAAAACAAGGTAGGAATGAATACACAAAACCAGACAAAAATCACTATATAAGTAATCAAATCTTTCCAAGGATAACTTGTATTTACAACTAAGTGTAGACTTCCTGTCAGTTGCATGAATTCAGGTTTGAATAAAAGCATTTAAACTGAATAGCACTATACAGTCTCACAGTAGTTAATAACCATAAGATTGTAACATTGACTCAGTGACTACTTATGTAGCGATTTTTATATGGTTTTTATGTATTCATCCCTACATCATACTCAATTTTTGCAAATTTGTTTTTATTACTTGTATTAAAGACTTTTAAAATGTCATGGCTCATAACACGTAATAAAGCGATGAAAATAGGGTTAAAGTAAGCAACTTAAATGTTCGTGTGCTATGCACCTATATAAATTGTGGAAATACACGTGATAATTGTTTTTTATACATATTTTTGAAAGCGCTCATTTTGAGCTAGGACGCTAAATTATATATATATATACTTTTGAATTATATATATATTGTACTTCTAAATTATATATATATTTTGTACTTCTAAAGTATAT
>NW_013665991.1:233637-249906 GCF_000517525.1 Limulus polyphemus | reverse complement strand
TACATATAATGTACTTTTAAATTATATATATGTATATATATATATATATATATTGAACTTCTTTAGTTATTGTAATTTCCAGTTCTAATGACATGTAGGAAAGTATATATATATATATATAAGAGAGAGAGAGAGACTTAAAATAGAATAGTCTGATATTCTAGTGTTTTGTTATTCGTATCCACAGGTGAATCATACTGGTGATTTGTTTATATACATATAGGATTGTTAGTATTATATGATATAAACATAATCAGCCGGGTTTTTAAAATACAAATTTTCCAGGTTTACAAGTTGCGAGGTATAATACTTAGAATAGTAATATATAACCGAATGATATCTACTACAAACTTACTTCTAATGGCCCAGGTTTTAAGTTTCCTTATTTCAAATATCAATTTTAACATGCTGGACATGCACGGACTCGATAGTTTGGTATCACCACTCGTGCGTATAAAGCTAGGAAGAAAGTCACGGTAAAGGGAGTTAACCATACTTTTGGTATTCTTTTCGGCTTCCTTCCATATTGTATATGCAGACTGTTCTGTTGAGCTAACTTGACTTTTCGGAGGTTCTAGAGTAACTATATGTTTTGAAGGCTTTGTGGTAGAGGATGGGTGTGGGAGATTGTAAGCACGCTGGCTGATTCTAAATCACTTGAAGGCACAGGAACAAGATCTTGTGATGTCGTTCGAATTGGCAATATTGCGTCTTCTGATTCATTTCCGTTTTTTGGTTTCACTGGATTAGCTAATACTTCATAAATGCTGCCATGATAAAGCAAGGCGTAGAGGATACAAATTTTTCCTGCCTTCATTGTACCGGACAGGTTCCTTCACTGTTAAAAGTACCTACGTCTAAGTTTCTCCAACAACTACGTTGCAGCTCAACAACACTTGTGCGACTTGAATGTTTACTGGCCTTGAGAACCGACGCTTTATAAACAAGCACGTAATTATGGATTAACTTTTATAACAGATCTCGAAAGAGTTGGATCATAGATTAATGCTATTTTTATCCTAATCGTTAGCTATTTTCATAAAGAGGTCACTGATAGTATAAAAACTTTTCACGTGGACTCGACCGACTTGTCTATTCTGCTTTCTATAATCCAAGTCATCCAGTTTCAGTTACATAAAACTGACTTATGAATAGTATACGTACTAATAAGATATGATTTACCTCACTGAGAAATATATTAAAATTAACTATATCTAATTTAAGTTATTCATATAGCTGTACAGAATAATGTTATATCTGTTACTTATTTCTTTGTTATGATATAGAAGTCATACCTAAGAACTTTAGTATACATACGTCTTTAAAAGGTGAAATCAAATAATCCAAACCCAAAAGTAGCTTCACAGAATTTTAGTACAGATTGTTATGAATTATGTAATTAATATACATAAATAAATAATGCCTTTGAAAAGCTATAAAAAAACGTCAAATCACCAATGGTCATCTGCATAAAATATATATGTACGAGTTACTGTGTCAGTTACCTCTCGCGGGATTGAACCCATAATTTCATATGGCAAGTTGAAGTGTGTTAATCCCGTAACTACAACTCACTAGAAAGGTAGAACTTCGAACCCTGTATCTCACTAACGTCGATCGAGTGCTCTATCATTTGATCTAAATGTTTAACTATTCTTACTAAGACACTTCTAACAACTCAAATTATCACACATGTACCGAGAATAAATAAGTATTAGAAAAAAAAACATAAAGTATAAAACTAAGTTGTTTTAAGTTATCTCAAGCCAGCAGTGAAACTAAAACTCAAAACTCCACTTCCGCTACCCATGTAAAACTGATATCTGGGAAGGGTTAATTAGAAACTGGGGAGTTACCATGTGTTGAACAACATTGATATTAAAACTATTGAGTTAAACTTATCAGAGCTGCAAGCATGAAAAAATGTATCTAATGAGGCAGCAAAATCGTTATAGAATAACATCTTTCAACACAATACACGAAATGAATGTTAGGCTGTCCCACAAAAAACGTTTATACTAAATTTACCTTCAGCTGTGTTGCAAGGTCATTTTATGTCTTTCGTTTACCATAGTATTTTCTCACTTAAAATACAGTCAATAGTTTCAAATTCACAACTATTTTTCAGATTTAATCTATATCACATATTTTCAGTTTAAGCTTTGAAATGATTTCACATATGTACATGTATTTATGTTTGTAGTAAAGCACAAAGCTACACAACGGGCTATCTGTGCTCTACCCACCACGTGTATCGAAACCCGGTTTCTAGCGTTGTAAGTCCGCAGATATACCGCTACGGCACTGGGAGCTCTTTTTTTTTCTTAGTTTAATAATAGTACAACATTCTACTGACGTTTCCAAACTCATTACTTTTAACCTGCCATTACACGTTATACAACTTTTAGTTTTCTTTCAGAAGCCTCCATTATCTATAAATATCGTTCAATGTAGACGAAAAGCTAAAATAAAACAGAATTTTAAAAAGTTTTAATAGTAAAAATATATTGCGTAGTCTCCTAGGTGATGAACAGTTAAGCCTCTTTTATTTCCTTGAGTATCAAAGTAGCTTGCTTTATTTGTGAACAAGATATTACGAATAGTTCCACGATGAGAAAACTAAATATTAACACTTTTTAGACAAGTTCGGTCATATGAATAAAAAACAAAAACTATAACACAAAAATGGTATAGCACTGAGACACAAAAAACTTAGTTATTTATTTTAGAACATAAGATATAAAAACACGAGGTTTTTTGCATGCCTAATCTTTTTACTCATTTTTAGTCAGAGGTTACTAGCCATTACTTAAAAAGCTTTAATTCTAAAATATCTTCATCATTAACTCTTTGTGTACTTTAATTTTACTTTTGTTTATTCTAGGCAAGTATGAGAACAACACAGTTTAAGTAAAGACCTGTTTATTGTATATTGTATTGGCAACCAATCAATTCTCATTGCACAAGCATTGATTTTAATAGGACTGTAAAAGTAACTTCGAAAACAACAACAACAAAATGTCAAAGCAAGTGTATTTTTACAAAAATAATATTAAAAAGTATGTTTATACATTTATTTATGTAAGTTGGTATTGGTTAGCTCTTTACTTGTCTATTTAGATTATTCATAAAATAGTCGGTTTAATTTCATAATAGCTTTTTTGTAGTAGCAGACCATATTATCACTCTAACTTGTACCTTCAAGCTATGTCTGTAGTATAAATAACTATAAATTATCTTCTCTAGTTCTGTCTTACAAGATGAACTAGGGGGCGCCACTATTTGATATAGGTCACGAATAACGCAAAAGCTGATTAAGGGAATTGGTCATAGGTGGCGAGCGAATCTTTTGTTTAGGGTGGGTTATTCTATCACGTGCGGGGGGGGTTGTACAAATGGGAAGAACCAGCTCATGTTCCTAAATGAATAAACTCTCATCAGTGACTCATATACACCCTCTTTCGATGTTTCTGTCTCCCCCACCTATCTCCACAAATATTGTATAATATTTTTGAGTTGGTGAGAATAATGTCTCTTATACGCTCCGCCCCTGACATCGGTGTAAATCTGCCATTCATCTGAGATAACTAAAGATAAAACTGAGACAAGTAACTTGAATTAAAATGGTATTTGTTAAATCTAAAAAAAGAGAGAGTATTCAGATTTCTGACCATCATTACAAGATATTTTCAAACCAATGTTTACTCAGACCTATAATTTCAAACGTAACACCGCTAATCACTAGCTCATCAGTGGCTCAGCGTTAAGTTGGAGCGCTTTTAACGCTAAAAATCGGGTTTCAATACCCGCGGTTGACAGAGCACAAATTGAATCCCGTCTCCGAACATACTCGCCCTTTCAGCCGTGGGGGCGTTATAATGATAGAATCAATCCCATTATTCGTTGATAAAAAGCGGCTCAAGAATTGGTAGTGAGAGATGTTTACCAGCTTCCTTCCCTCTAGTCGATCACTTCTAAAGCTAGGGTCGGTTAGCACAGACAGCCCTCAAGTAGCTTTGCGCGAAATTCAATAACAAACAAACAATCAATCAAAATCTAATCACTGTTTTGTTTGATTGATTTTAGTTACGTTTTGGGGAATACTTTATCGGACAGTTTTTAATCTTCAAGTGAAAGATAATTAAAATGTGTCACTTTGGATGTTATGTACCCTATTATCCCTCTAACAGAACTCATACAACCAACTGGTGAGTTTATCAATAACGATAGTGAAATTGAAAAGAAGTATTCTAAACGTGTGTTTTTAAAGCTTATAAATGTTATTGCCAGTGGTTCCCATTTTTTGTTTAAAAGCGTTTTTATGAAAAGTAATATAGTAAGGCTTTTAAGGCTTCAAAGAATTCATTAGGCCTTTACTTCACAGATCATATATTCAATTTTGTCTTTGGTGAAAAGAAATCTTTAAAATAAGCATTAAATAGTTGACTCGCGATCAACTCTTTCTTTGGCTAATACGTTTTCTCTGTTGTCATAAAAAACAATAACTAGACGAATGAACGTATCCGTCTTCAGAAATTCGGAACAAGGTTCTTAGTTTTTAAAACATCCTAACAGTGTTAATTTTACTGTATAACATCAGGATCATATAAGTACATAATAACATTTGAAAATTTGAAAGTAAAATTTCTGATAAAACAAAAACATTCACTTATAGACCCACATTATACTACATATATTTAGAAAAACAAAGAAAGAAACAAAAACAGCTACTTTGATACTCATAAAATGTGCTAGAGTAAGATGCCTGTATCGTACGACTATAGAAGAATACACATTCGAATACGACAATAACATATACTTTTTGTTATATAAAAAGCTATGCAAACAAGTAAAACGTAGCCTTGAGAAAGTCAACATTTGAGATGTTTACCATCATTGAAACAGAGTAACTCTTTTTTTTCCTACCGACTCGGCAACTTTTCTGTTTATAAATTACCTTATTAAGAATTCCTAGAAACCGGTTCTACGTTTAACTACCATAGATAAATCAATGGTGATATTTAGCTTGACTATGAAAGTGGATTCAGATCTTAAAAGCCAAGTTTCTCACAAAACAAAAAAGATGTCCCTCGTTATATTAAGAGAAAGGTAATCGTTTATTCAAAACACAAGCTATGGGATCCGTCCACGTGAAACGCGTTAGTCTTTAAACATATTTTTCAAAATTATTTATACACGAAATGACTCGTAGACTCATACATTTATTGGTTACATAAGATTCACATACACATTAAAAACTTTAAAACAATATCATCAGTACTGAAGCTAATCCCACTATTTACTTCTCGAGTTCCCTAGATATATTATATAAAAAATGAGTGATTTCACCTCAGCTGTTTTAGTCAGTTATTTACACTGAGTATTTTATAAGGCAAAAGCATAAAATTAATCGATACAATGTAGTACTTTGATCCCACTCGTAGTAACACTATAAACACAAATCGGTAGTTTGAGATTTATCACATTGGAGGCGGAATATTTTGAAAGATCCCAAAACTAGCATCAGTATACCAGTAGTGGTTATGTTCTAAGACTGAAGGAAAAATATCTGTACTTATTGCTATTAAAATCGTCACCAAGTGACTTTGAACAAATTTGAATAAATAATTTGTTAAATTTCAATGTACCTTTTTTTATAAACCTAAGATAGCTTTTGATTTTGAAAATCAAAGCATTATTAACTTTGTTATGAGTATTTATCTATAAAAAGTAAAATATAATGTAGCCGTATTTCAACTTATGCTTTGTTTTCGATACTAATAAATCCAAGCAGGAGTTCCTTCTCCTTATACAGAAGATTGTTTGTTTGTTTTTACTTAAAGCTTGTTTGTTTGTTTGTTTTTTAATTTCGCGCAAAGCTACACTAGAGCTATCTGTGCTAGCCATCCCTAATTTAGCAGTGAAAGACTAGAGGGAAGGTAGCTAGTCATCACCACCCACCGCCAACTCTTGGGCTACTCTTTTACCAACAAATAGTGGGATTAACTGTCACATTATAACGCCCCCACGACTGAAAGGGCGAGCATGTTTGGTGAGACGTGGATTCAAACCCATGACCCTCAGATTGTGAGTCGAGCACCCTAACCACCTGGCCATGCCAAGCCTTTATATAAAACATCCATCACGTAGTGAGCTAATACATTTATACTGAAAAACAATGAATTGCTATTTTTGGCCACTTAAACAGTTTTATTAATATTGTGCATAATATATGTTTAAAACAAAGAACAACTTGTAGTATTCTGAAATAAAGACACTTTCGGAAATATCCAAAAACTAAACATTCAGAAAGGCTTATCAAAATCCTTGAATTCTGTAAAAACTAAACATTCAAATAGGCTTATTACAATTCCAATAAAAACTAAACTATCAGATAAGTACAATACAATCCAGGAAATCTGTAAAAACTGAAAGGTGAGACAACCATAGTACAATCCCTGAAATCTGTAAAATCTAAATAATCAGATACATAAGCGTAAAGGTCACCCAGTAGGTATGTGGTAAGTTTATAGATATATAACTGTAAAACTCGGAGTTCGATTCCTTGTAGTGGATATAGCATGTAGGAAGGAATAAAATATTAGTAAGACTACAATCACAAGTGTGTATGTGTTGATGGGACGGATGTTGTTTGATGTTGGTATTATTATATATTCTTATTATGTTTCTATGAATGACCTAATCTCGCGCATTATATGATATTGTTGTTTTGGTTTTGTAATTTAAATTTACTATATTCTGCAAACAAGTAAAATGAAATTATGTGTAAAAAGTCCAAATTTTAAACGGACTATAGACGGACTAAGACAATAGGTTTCTATGTCTATTGATCAAATAACCTTAGTTATTCCAACGTTGGCATTGCGCTGCCTTTTCCATTACACTCACCTTCTTCTAACCTGTATTTCTTGTTTACATACTAGGATAGGTATTCATTGTAGACATTTCTTTATTAACAGGAAAGTAAGTTCATAAATAGTTCCTCATGAAAGAATCAGATTAAACGGCTTCATAAGGAAAATGATTATAGAGCCCAGAATGAATTAACATGCATTGCGCTACATGTATTAACCCAATCAGAGAAAACATGTAAGTCTATGATTATATGAGCATAAAAAAAATACGATTTATCTTCCATAACCTACGATTTTCAAGTTAACTACTAAACACTTCCTTATGTTGTAGGCTTACTATTTAATGTTAGAGTGGTAATAAGTATAATAGAACAACTAATTAAAAGTACAGCCTTAATTTGCAAATGCGTGCAATCATATCGTACTTGCTTACAACAAAGTAAAACTAGAAAATGTTTTTCTTTGTTCTTTTGTATTCTATCTCACCATCAAGTTTCAGATGTTTGAAAATCCTGAAGTTGTGTGCAGATTATAGCATTGAAGAAAATTTCGCAGCGCAGACAGCCTATTGCGTATCTTTGTTCTAAAAATCAACAACTTCAAAGAATTTAGCCATTCCTGTCCGCACAAGAGGAGAAACAAAACATGATTCAGTTTCTAGTTTAAGTGGTATCACGAGCAAACATTATGAGTAGCCCTTCGAAAAATTAATTTCCTAAACAATACAACGAAACAAGAAAATATGTAAAAATCTAGCCTTTCACCAAAATAACATTACTTCTATTCATTTTTGAGCACAAGAATATTTGAATTTTTCTCTGATTTTGAGGCAATGTTATCACAAATATACCGCCAGAAACGACTAGCTTTTACCTAATAATTCAATCAAAGTGTACAAAAGTTGTTGCTAAAAGAAAAATGAAAATTTTAAGAAATAAATAGTTTAGATGAATAAATGAAGCTTGTACTTGTAATCGATCCGAATCTATGTATTTTAGAAATTTTAGCATCCTCTTCTAGTGACATCTATAGATAATATTTTGAATCAAATTTTGTTTCTTTTCTTTAAAAAGTTGGATATTTAAATATAATGTAAAAATTTCTTCCCAAGAGTGCTATATTTACAAAATTGGGCGGACCAGGCCTAGTAGCTATAGTGTGTGGTATGCGGATCCAATGGTCTAAAGTTGGAATCATCATGTCATCGAATAAGCACCACACATTCTGCTGTGGAGGTTTAGAAAAAGGAACAGCTAATACCGTTATTCGGTACAAAGGTTGTACAAAGCCCTTGAGGTGGCGCTGCGTGCTGCAGATTGGCTGCCCTCTCTCCAGTCAGTAGCTCGAATTGAGGAACACCTGTATGTGAAATCTGGGAGTCTCTTTTCCTGCAATTTAATCCTTGTGTTGCATAAGGTTCTGTTCAAGTTGAAAATTCCAATTTCATTTCATTTCAAAATATTTCTAACATCATTAACTGCACAAGCATCTAATTAAAATTCTTTACGTTTAACTTCGAAAGATTATAATCAGATTTTTGTTACTGAAAAATTATTGAATCTCGTAAGAAAAACTGTAACAGGGTTTTGATAGTAGGTCAGTTAAAATATTATTTTAACTTTCTCATACCTCATCATATTTATTAATCATACCTGTTCGTTTGAAGATTTTGTATGTGGCTGAAGTTTACGTAATACGTTTGTTTGTTTGTAATTAAGCACAAAGCTACACAATGGGCTATCTATGCTATTCTCACCACGGGTATCGAAACCTGGATTCTAACGTTGTAAGTCCGCAGACATGCCACTGTGACACTGGGGGGCTACGTAATACGTGATTTCTCTCTGTGTTAACACAAAGATAACAACACAAAAAATCATCTTCAAAGGCTGTCGTGACAGCTACAGTATGTTTTGTTTTAAGAAAAGCATATTTATACAAAAAACTGTTAGTATAAAGCACAATTAATCACAGTTTGACGAAGAAATATTTTCTTATATTAGTCTCTCATTGATTTTTGAACGTACATGTTTTCTTAACATCATCAAATTGCATTGATTACTCACTGTATTTATACATCTATGTATACACGTACTTTCCATGTAATACATCTTGTGATCAAGGATGAAACTTTATACGAAGCGCCATCTACCGAGTAAATGTATAATAAATATAAGAGCATTCTAAAAAAATCATCAGAATCTGTGCGGGAAAGGCACGTACTTTCTCTGTTTAACTTCAAATAATAGAACCCAAGATCATTTACTAAACCAAGTGAATGCATTTAGTTACCGTTTATACTATTTACCATAACCTTTGGACAATATTACTTGTAATAACTTATACTATGATCAGTTCTTCATGTCACCCGATGAGTCAACTGTAATTTTGCGGATTCACAACGCTGAAATACGAAATTCGATTTCCTCGCGGTGAACAGAGCGCATATAACCCATTCTGTAGCTTTAAGCCAAAAAATATCAACAAGAAAAGTTATTCATAACAGAGTATTTTATTTTTCTCATAAACAAATTTTCTAATTTTAGATGAGCCCTGCATCTTAACAGCCGGAACTGCCTATGAATTCTCGTCGAAAAACACGCTAGGTAGTCACACATTTCATGGGCTGGCTTATAATAACTAAATTCAATTCCTCCTACTATTTTTCTAACTCACCACCTGCCCATGTATCAGACTATATACCCCTCTCTCTAAAAAAGGTTTTTCTCATCTGAGCAACCCCCTCCATCACAATGCCTCAGCGGTAGGTTTGAAAGATTATAACGCTAAAAACTGGCTTTCAATATTCGTGGTGGACATAACACGGATAGTCCATTGCTTAGCTGTGTGCTTAACAACATACAAATAAGCAATTTATCTCAGTACCAGTTTTAAAATGGTATCCCAACCCCTCTAGTTTGAGGATTTCGTCCTGAATCCAGCGGGTTCACTTTGGAACCTCCATAAATGTTGCTGAGTTAAAGATGTGACTAATCAGTGTCAGTTGTTTCCTCGATAAATACAGTAACTGGCTAGTTCTAAAAAGAGGGAGGGGGGACTGCCCATAGTTATGTTAATAAAAGGTAATCCTTATTTTTGGTACTTCATATTTTAAACCTGAAATGCACTTTTTCTTAAACAACCAGGTCAAAGTCCTACAAAATTCAGGCCATGTCTAGTTTAAACAACCAGGTCAAAGTCCTACAAAATTCAGGCCATGTCTAGTTTAAACAACCAGGTCAAAGTCCTACAAAATTCAGGCCATGCCTATTTTAAAACTTATCACCAAAGAGAGAGAATAACCAGTCAGCAGTATTCACTAACTATGCGACTACTCTTAACCCAATAACCGGGATTGACTGTCACTTTTATAATACCCCAAAGCTATAAATGCAGAGCCTAACCGAAACTATACCTTGAACCTTCAAATCCTTAGCTCGGTATGCTCACCACTAGGCCACTCGATCCAGATAACCTTGATGGTCTAATTAAAAGGGTAGTATTTCTAAACCAAATTCTTGTACAGCTAAGCCCCCATTAACGTCGTCTCCAATTACATCGTTTCGTTTTTGCGTTGTTAAAAAAAATATTAAGTAAAAGTAGAAAAGAAGTAGAATTTAAAAAAAACGTACTGAAAATTCTTTCCACAAATTCTTTCCGTGTAACATCATTTACATTTTGGTGTTGTTGTTTTTTTAAGTTACAGCACTCATATTTTGTTATTATTACCTTACATTACTGGAATTATAGCGACCAGCAAATGGTCCTGCAGGTAATGAGGGCCAAAAAGTGACTCGAAATGTAAAGCTCGAAATTGTTGCACGAGACTTAGGGCTTCCTGAAACAACTGTAAGAACAATTTTCAAGAATGCGGAGAAGGTAAAGGTGTCACCTCATGCCAGTACACCATTAGGTTCAAGTAAATTAAGCCATACGAAAAATAGCGTCTTAGAAAAAAAAATGGAAAGATTAGTAACAATGTGGAATATCGACCAAAATCAGAATCGTATGCCATTAAAGTCAAGCTCTGAAAATGGAGAAAGCTAAAATTTTATATGAGGAATTACGTAAGAAGGTATCTTTGCTGCAAGTAAAGGTTGGTTTGACAATATTAGCCGAAGAAATAATATCCACGACATAAAAAAACAAAAATACAGACGAGGCCGCTACGGCTGATCACCAACTGCTTTGGAATTTCCAGACAAGTTAAGGGAGATCACAGCGAGTGGCGGATATCCCTCTTCAATTGGCTTGCAACGCAGATAATACGATGCTATTTTGGAAATATGCTGTCCCATAAGTTTATTTCTTGTAAAGAGAAGACTGCTCCACCATTGAAAGACGCAAAAGATCGGCTTACCCTGTTACTTGGTGGTAATGTGGCAGAAGATTTTAATTTGAAACCAATGCTAGTGTATCATTCAGAAGCGCCATAGATTATGAAAGGATTCTCGAAGCCACACCAATTGATGTTATGTTTTTCATGATTTATTCGTACCATACTTTTGCCTGGGCCCGGCATGGCCATGTGGTTAGGGCGCTTGACTCGCAAACTGAGGGCCGCGGGTTCGATTCGCCGTCTCAACAAACATGCTCGTCCTTTCAGCCGTTGGGGTATTATAATGTGACGGTCAATCCCACCATTCGTTGGTAAAAGAGTAGTCCAAGAGTTGGCGGTGGGTGGTGATGACTTCCCTCTAGTCTTTCACTGTTAAATCCCTCGTGTGGATTTGCGCCAAATTCAAAAACAAACAAACAAATCCTACTTTTGCCGAACACTAGAGAAATACTGCAATTAAAAAAACAGAAAAAAATGAACTAACTTATCCTGGTCATCCTTCTCATTTGTACAATTTAGAGACTTACATTCCGGTCCATACTGTGTTTTTACCTCCGAATCATCGCTCATTCAGCCAATGATTCAGGGGTCATAGCGACGTTTAAGGAGTATTATCTACGTTGTACCTTTCATCAGCTATTTAATGAGACATCAACTAACAAGAACCATCTGGCATTCGTATAATATCATGAAAGCAATTGACAACATTGACAATGCCTGGAAAGAAGCCACTGCTAGTTCTATAAACAGAGTTTGGAGAAAGATATGGCCGGAATGCATTTATGATTTTGGTGGTTTTGAAGAAGAAATAACAGCAGTCCGGGAAAAAATCCGGGAGGATGAAGATGTAGAGGATTTGTTTCAATCACATGTGGAAGGTCTGTTCAATGAAGACTTAAGAGAATTAGATTGTTAACGATTTATAGAAGATGCAGCAGAAGATGAGCAGCCAGAGGAAGTAAAACAATTGTTGAGTTGACGTACAAAAACATGTCATGAACATGTCGGAACATGAAAGAATGGATAAGATATAACTGTGTTATTACAGCTTTTATGAAGTTTTTGTACCTTGGTTGAGTTGATTTTATTATTCCAAATCTTTACAGTTTTAAGAAGTATATAGGATTCTGAATTTACATTACATCTAATAGCTATATATTTATCTGAAGGCCTAGCTAATCCCTTGGAATTACCTGTTAGAAAATTTACGTTATTCTGTGCATAAATGCAAAGCACACCCTCTCATGGAATGGCTAAATTTCAAATAAAGTAATAATGTTATATATTACAAAATAGTAACAATATTTGTTACACACTCAGAAAACATTTATTTTACTGTTCCTGATTTATGGTGATAACAACGAAATTAAAAAATATATTTATTTAGTCTACCACAAATAGACCAAATTTCTCCTAACATTCCGTTTGGATATCCCACGTGTAAAAACTAATAATATATTAAATATTCATGAATATTAAAATACTACTGCCTTCAAACGATCACTCGTAATATGTCCATACAGGCTACCCACTAAGAAAGGTTTAAACAGCTTTGAACTTTAAAGCGTGAGACAAATAACTAAACACAAAACTCTGCAACTGCTGTCGACGCCAAACAACGTACAGTCGAACATCTCATCTGGTGTCAAACATAAATATCAAATAAGTTTTGTGGCAATCATCTCACCAGAATTTGTTTCAGCCATAAAATTAATTAACATAAAGTAACTTAATCTCTTTTCCCTCTGTTAGATGGCACCACAACCGTTTTTTTTTAGGCTACTATAATCCTAGTTGTGGAGTTCTTTAGCCGAGTCTTACCAAGTGATCACTATAGTGCATTCTGCAACAATTCTAGGTAAC
This sequence comes from Limulus polyphemus, assembly GCF_000517525.1. Classification (NCBI taxonomy): domain Eukaryota; kingdom Metazoa; phylum Arthropoda; class Merostomata; order Xiphosura; family Limulidae; genus Limulus; species Limulus polyphemus. The sequence continues at coordinate 236,829 of NW_013665991.1, read as the reverse complement.
ATATATATATGTGTATGTGTGTGTCTTTTACACGATAATGGTAATTGTATCACGTAAAATTTGCGAGGTAGCTAGTAATTAGCTAAGCGTAATATTGGCAGCTTGCAATAAGTGTAATTTGTTGCATATGTAGCTTCAATAACTAATTATATGGTGTGTCTATAAATCGTGATGCAACCTCGATCCTTGTAGTGGTAAAAACAGAGCTTGTAAATCTAATCATGTTTTTAAACCTGACTCACTAACTTCAATTTATATTTATTCTGAACGTGCTCATTTTAAATAATGTAAAAAATTACTCCCGGATATTCTAAAGCTGACACTCCTTGAACTTACAAAAATCAAACCCGAATTCCAAATTAGAAGTGTTCATTGATTAGGCAAAGGTGAGGGAGCGATCCCTTGCTCAAGTTCGTGATTACATTGTCTTTGAAAAAAGTTAGTCTGCCCAAGTCTTCAATAACATAAAAGTATCCATGTTTAACCTCAGAAGCCGTTAATTTGTTCTATGTAGTGATGCTGAGGAACTAATTCATCTACGTTACCACTTTGCTAATGACCCCCATTGGCACACCGGAATGTCTGCTGACTTACAACGCTAGAAACCGGATTTCGATACTCGTGGTGGGCAGCCCTTTGTGTAGCTTTGTGCTTAACTTCAAATCAATAAATCAATCAGTAACTCTTATAATAAAAAGTTAGTGCCTAAGTAGTTTAGGTTTTAGCCTATAAACCCAATTCAACCTATAGTAAACCATATAAGTGTTGTTATAAATATATTTTTATTTGAATATCGTCTTGTTGAGTTCTATAATTTTCCCTCAATAAATAGTTAGTATCACAATTTTAGTTCTCTGTAATCGATTATAAACTTTCCTTGAATGCCTGTATTTCAAATTCTATATACTCGTTCAAGTTTGTTTGGTTTGTTATGAATTTCGCGCAAAGCTACACAAGGACTATCTGCGCTAGCCGTCCCTAATTTAACATTGAAAGACTATAGGGAAGGTAGCTAGTCATCATCAACCGCCGCCAACTCTTGTGCTACTCATTTACCAACGAATAGTGGGATTGACCGTCACATTATGGCTATAAGGGCAAGCATATTTGGTGGAATGGGGATTCGAACCCGCAACCCTCAGATTGCGTGTCAAATGCCCTAGCCATCTGGCCATGCTGGGCCTATACTCATTGATACACAGTACTTCTGTGAAAAGAGTATCGACCCCTATAAATGTAACTTTTTTTTTTACCTCAGCTCTCACCATCAACATATATCAAATCACCTCAACCTGCTTTTAGATCATTAACGACCATTATTAAACAATGACTTTTATTATAAATCTTTTCAACCCTCCAAACGCCTTATTCACACTGCAAGTGTTAATGTTACACATCTCGCAGATTTCTTTCTCATCACTCGGACTCACTAATTACATAATATTTCAAAAATATATATTCTAGACACTACCTCGTGAATATATATATATATATATATATTGTATAAGTTGTAACTCGATTAGGAAACTTTCAGACCTTATTCTCCAAACTGATTACCACACGGACTTGACTTCGACACATGCCTTACATCAGGCTTTTTTAAAATAACAAATCGTAAGCTATTGATATACTTTGCAAGTTAAAGTTAGGTTATATCTTTCACACCAAGCAGAGGTCACTTCGAGTAACTAAGACAATAAATTATTGTGCTATTGAATTTGGTGATTATACAGTTTGCTGTTGTACCAATACACTTCTTCTAATATCCCTATTTTGCTCTTTCCGCAATTTGTTCAAGAGGCCAGACATCTGTGTAATGCTTTTTTTTAGACGTTGTTTATCCCGTGGATCTCGCTTCAACTTGTTTTCCCTCTCTGAGCTTATTGTGGATAATAACTTATCCCACGTGTTTCCCATTTTAATGATATTGTATCTAACCCTCCTACTTCGACGTTTGACATTAACTCTTAACCACGCTATTACTCATAATGAAGCATCTTTATCAGAAACTTTAACAGTAACAAGATATTAACATTAACCGTCTTAGTCCTAGTCATAATGACGATGCTCTTCTTAATTATGTCACTGCTTCCCGTCCTTATTTTCTGGATCTCAAGACGTCTTTAGCCTTTATTTTTCTTCTTCTATGTGCCCTGAAAACTTTTCACATTGCTACTTCCTAGAATTAAACCGATTACAACACAATTTCTAAACATGCCTCTATTTTTCCTGCCTCCTTAATTCTCTCGTGCTGGTTTCGCAAAGCCTTGAAATTATCGAGCATATAGCACTTTTAATAAAACAAAATTAGTTTGATAAATATCTAGTTTGTATACACTGGCATACGTTTTCTCATCTGCAGCGTATTACAAGGGGCTTCCGCCTTCTCTTTCGTCTGTGGAGTTTTTTGTGACAAACAAGTACACTTTATAGACTACTATTTCGATACGCATGTAGGAACAGAGAACCATCGCTAACCAGCTAATAGAGGTGATTATACTGGTCAGTTCAGTGATTACAGTGGTCAATACAGTGAAAAATCTGTTTTTAACGATGGTGGAGAACAATTGATTTTAGAACCTATAAATAAAAAAAAAGATGAGTTCTTATGTAAGTTTAGGCTTAACATTATAAAGTGAAGTTTGAATCGCATTTTTCTTGTAAGTTTAATATTCTTCACATGTATTCCAGAGGGTCATCGGCAAGTTGACGGGCTTAAAACGCTAAAATCCGGAGTTCGCTTCCCAACGGGAAAAAGAATGCAGATGACCCATTATGTAGCTTTGAACGATCTAAACAATAATAATATTATCACTGTTTAATTCCACCTTCAATAATTTTCGTAGTTTTCGCAGGTCAACAGAATAAATAAATATATTAATGAGATTTTCTTAGTTGACGGTGAGACAAAGGAAACTCTTCTAGACTAACCCTTATACTATATAAGGTAGTTATTTGCCTATTCATGAAAGAGTAACGTGTGAATCATTGTTATTAAACTGTCTTCAAAAACAATTGATAATGACATACATTAATGCACTATTCGACATTCCCGTTTCCTTTCTTTACCATATATTTCAGTTTCAGGCGGTCAATAACAATTATCCCCCCCCCCCAATAAGTCATAAAGATATCATAATTTCATAATTTTTCATGAGTTTCTTTAACCTTTGCATTACGTACGCACCCGAC
>NW_013665991.1:188961-232754 GCF_000517525.1 Limulus polyphemus | reverse complement strand
CCTTTTTGGCATTCCCCTTTCCTTTTTTTTTCAATTTTTTCAGTTTCAGGGGGCCAAAAAAAATTTTCCCCCCCCCCCAATAAGTTATAAAGATATCATAATTTCATAATTTTTCATATGAGTTTCCTTAACCTTTGCATTACGTACGCACCCGACCCCTCCCTCCCGGATGCTCAGCAGAAAGCCTAGGGCTTATAACGTTAAATATTGATTTCGATACTCGCGGTGGGTAGAGCGCAGATAGCCTATTGTGTAGTTTTAGGCCTAACAACAAACAAAAAGACCATTACGCACTCTGGTGACAGTTTTTGTTTTTCCCTTTGATATTTTTTTCACTCATTATTGGTGAGAAAAATTTTTCACCCTTAATATTTTTTGTTTCTACTCGCCGTGGGTGGTACAGTTTTGTGTCTCCCTTTAATCACATTCCTCAAATTGCCATGAACAACATTAAAGGTCATTATGATTTGTTTTAAAAGTGGAATATAGTATGTTTCAAACAGAGCGCATTGGATAAATGATCCTGCCAGACAACGGAATGTTGTAATAAAATATTTTTCAGTTTTGTATCCATCTATATAATAAAACATTGTTAAATCTTGCATCAAACTATGTAATAAAATATTGTTTAGTCTTGCATCTACCTATGTAATAAAATATTGTTTAGTCTTGCATCCATCTATGTACTAAAATATAGTTTAATCTTTTATTCACCAATGTAATAAAATGCTGTAAATCAAATATACAATGGGCTATCTGTGCTGTGCTCACCACAGGTATCGAACCCATGGTTTTAGTGTTGTAAGCACGCAGACTTACTGCTGAGGCACTGGAGAGGGGTAAGAGAAGGGCAAAAGTACACGATGATGAAGCGTCAAAGCTTCTGAATATATATATATATAAGAAAATAAATAATATTTATAAATATGGTTTTTGGTATATATAATGAGGATGATGACATTAGTTTACTTTCTTGCCCAAAAATTTCATTAAACTGTACATTAGCAAACAGAAACAAAAAAGAAGTTTCATACATCAGGCGTTACGGTCATTCTAGGAAGAGGAAATTGTATTACTGGTGTTAACTTAACTCTACAAAAACTGGCAACAGATGGCACTCATTTTCAGAATAGGCTTTCGCGGCAACATATATATTTCCATTAGACATGAATTTCCTGCGTTAGGTAGACTGTTTATGAACATTCTACAGGAACAAAAAAATAGCTGAGATTTTTCATTCTTCCTTTTGCTTTAATTAGATTGTGTCTAAGCTAGATATTTGTCATGTTTAAATTATTTTAACGTACGCACACACACACACACATAAATATTGTAGAACATCTAAATTTTAAAAGAACGAGAACTTAAAAATGGCATCCCTTTACTTTTGATAATGTTTTAAAATATCTTTTTAGGCAATAAGTAAAAAAAAAATCCTTACGTGAAAGTCATACAAATAAAACTAGAATAAAACTTACCTTAATAAGAAAGGTATTTGGATAATTAAAACACACACAGAGGTAAAAATATATCGTTTATCAAATCTTGCCGCTAGGGACAAGCCTCACTTGTAAAAACAACAACAAACAAAAGACCAATATGGTTGATCAAGTCCACAACATCCCATGTTATAAACTATTGTTCACACTGAGTAACCAATTGTGGGAAATAGCTGCTTCTAATGAAACAACATAGGTGATGGTACCGAGAGGGGGGGCAGTAGGGGCGCGTGACCCCAAGTTTCACTCAGTAGCGAATTGCTTCTTTGAATAGGAAATAAAGACTTGAGTATAACTGTTATAGGAAATTGCTGTTTCAGTTTTTAATCCAATGGTCACGGTTAACATAGCAAATAAGGTGCCCTTTCCCCTCATAAAGATCATATATATATATATATATGTGTGTGTAAATGTGTGTGTGTGTGAACAGTATGATAAAACTTAACATGTTCCGGTTATAAAGTATCATTATCAGAAGGATAAAAATTAGAATCACCTTCCTTGTTCCAAAGACGTAGTAATGAAAACTTCATACAGTCATCAACCCAAAACAACTTCTTGTTAAAATACCGTCTCAGTTGGAAGATAGAATTTAAATACCTACGTACTTTAACTCACACGCATGTAACAGATGATAACCTTGACAGGAGGGTCGCTTTAAAGGTCACAGTGCAACTGAACCATCCTATACCCAAAGTTACAATTTTCACATTAGGATTTTTGATCATATTTTCATTGAAACTGGACTATTTCTATTCTGCTGCATAATTATATATTCTGTTTTTGATTAAAAAAATCAACTAAGCTTCGCCAGCATTTTTTTTTTCAATGAAATCAGTGGTTTGAACACCTGTTGGGTACCAACGCAACAGACAGCTGTCCTCCGAATTGGCAAATTTTGCTCGTTGTTTTCAAAATTGGTTTTAGAATGAAAAAAGAAGAATAATCTTAGATGGGAAATGTAAGAGATTAGTTAAATTTATAATTATTTAAAAATTCGTTAGCCATATATTTCAATTTAACTCATTCTGGATGGGACACTTTTGTGTCTCCCTTTGTTCAAACGAGAACAGATTTATGATTAATTGGATTTTAAAACAACCCAAATATCTGTTTAATAAATATGTCTACATCATACGCGAAACAGAAAATAATCATTTTCTAATCGTCATGAGTAAGAAAACATTGTAGTGCGAATCTTATTAATTTATTGAAGTGCACTTTATTTTATGTACATCACAAAAGTGTAATTTCTAAAAATACTTTCCGTTAATTTACACTGAATAAATTTAACTACAGATATGGTCTGCTTATAATGATTCGTTTTATTAATACAGAAAATACGTTACAGCCCGTGAAAGGGCAATATGAACTCACATTTGAAAAGTTGCGCGTGGATTTTCGGTAGATTTTTATCCAAAATAAAGGACAAGGGCAATTTAGCACATTAAAGGATTATGAAGCTAGAAACCACATTTTTTAACTCGTAAGTACATTAAGTTGAATAAACGTATATCATTTCATCGCCTACTCAGTAATCATTAAGGGTATATTATTCTCTTCTTTCTTTGCCTTCTCGACGAATATGCTTTCGGTTGGCTAGTTGTTTCTTTAACTGTTACAGCTTTGCCTGAGTATTTATTATTCTACACCAGGAAATCTCAGTATGAAACTGCGTGAAGTTTTCTATGATTGGCATAGTCGCAGAAACGGGGGACTTGTTGGCCACGAAGTGTTAAATTTCAGTCGCGATCTGGAATATTAGGCTCAATAAACCTAAACTGATACTTCCAAGAAAAAACATTTCTGAGAACTATTTAATGTAAATTCTTCCAAATTCATTAATTTGTTGTTTGGAGTTTAGTAAAATAAACTGGAATATTTTGATTTCCTCTTCTTTACATTTCGCTATTGGGAAACCGATTAAAAACGTTCGTCAAATAGTTAGGACGCTCGACTCACAATCTGAGGGTCGCGGGTTCGAATCCCCGTCCCACCAAAAAATTCTCGCCTATTCAGCCGTGGGGACGTTATGATTTGACGGTCATTCCCACTATTCTTTAGTAAAAGAGTAGTCCAAGAGTTGGCGGTGGGTGGTAATGATTAGCTGCCTTCCCTCTAGTCTTTCACGATTAAATTAGGGACGGCTAGCGCAGATAGCCCTCTTGTAGCTTTGCGCGAAATTTAAAGCAAACTGAAAACGTTCGATTTTTCGATGTTAGTTTTGTTTTTTGTTATAAAAAGGACTATCTGTGCTGTGCCCACTACAGGTATTGAAACCCAATTTTTAGCGTTACACTTCTGAAGACTTACCCTGAACCTCTGGATAAGTCGATGTTACAATCTCATCATACCTTGAATAAAAATTACTAGGTGTCAAAACTTTTACTCATGCCAAGTGTAGTGATTAAAATTTTAATTTCATTTATTCAATTTGTCTAATATAAATAAATGATACCACCTCGAAACGTTGAGCAAGCCTAATTGAATAAGTTTTATTTTCTGAAGTACTTAAATGTATCGAAAACTCTTCAGTACGCATTACGATTACTCAAATCTCAAATGATATCGTCACTGATTGGTTAAGATTGGATTAAGCGACTTCTATTATAATTTCTTAACAACAAACCCTAGTTGTCATTACAACTGCTGAGCTTATACCAACCTGAAACCAAATACTAAGAGGTCTCTGGTTTAAGTTATGGTGCTTGGTCCTGCTCTTGATACATGTTCCCCCAGACTACTATTACCTAAAGATTTTGGAGCCTTTCTAAAGTTTTATTATTTGGTCTTGCTCATGAGACATGTTCCACCGGAATATTATCTCTACAACAGTTTTGATCTTGGAGTCCTTCTAAAGTTTTGTTATTTGGTCCTACTCATGAGACATGTTCCACCGGAATATTATCTCTTACAACAGTTTTGATCTTGGAGCCCTTCTAAAGTTTTGTTATTTGGTCCTACTCATGAGACATGTTCCACTGGAACATTATCTCTTACAACAGTTTTGATCTTGGAGCACTTCTAAAGTTTTGTTATTTGGTCCTACTCATGAGACATGTTCCACTGGAATATTATCTCTTACAACAGTTTTGATCTTGGAGCACTTCTAAAGTTTTGTTATTTGGTCCTACTCATGAGACATGTTCCACCGGAATATTATCTCTACAACAGTTTTGATCTTGGAGCCCTTCTCGGATTTAACTTTTAGCTTTGGTATTTTGTCCTGATTTTGGAACATATTCCCTGGACTTATACCAGCGATAATCTTAAGAAGCCATTCTCTGGGTTTAACTTTAAGTTTGGTATTTGGTTCTGCTCTTGGAACATACTCTTTACGTTGTTGACATCAGCGTGCTTCGATGTTAACGGCTCTTTACGTCGTTGATATCAGTGTGTATCCATGTTAACAGGTTTTTTACATTGTTGAAATCGGCGTGTATCTATTTTAATTGCTCCTTATGTCGTTCATATTGATGTGTATTTATGTTAACGACTCTTTACGTTGTTGATATCGGCGTGTGTCCAGTTCTTTCATTTTGTTTTGATGTATCGTCCTTTACTGACTCGAATTAACGTTTTGGTGAAGAAAATAAATACACAAATAAATAGTTAAACAGTTAGCTCTTTACATTGTCAATATCGGCGTACATCCATGTTAACAGTTACGTTCATAGTACATTGTACTGACCTACTAACTCTTTGCATCTTGAAGATAAGCCATTACTTATTTCTTTAACTGTAGAAACTGAAACGTTGTCTGTCTTTTTATTCACCAAGTAATTGCAGTCCATTAAAGTTCTCAAATGTACTAGACATTCACACAGTGTACAAATTTATGCGGTAATGAAGAAAAAAATAAACGTCCTGAATAATCACACAAGCATATGGTCGTTTATCGAATTAATAAACAAAGCACGTGAATTGCTCTTTTACCTACACTAGAACACTCAGCTTTTTTATAAATTTGTTATTTAAAATAAACTTTTGAGGATAATTGAGAATTGCATGACGATGACTTGTAGGGGCAAGATACAAATAACATCCCCTATGATCGTAAAGTCAATTTTTTAATGAATAAATTAGACAGCTGACTATCCGGATGAATTATGCACGTGCATAAAAGTCTGATAGTTATGTTCGGGTACATATAAAGTGACTATTTCTTGTTTGCGAAACAAATTAGACTGTTTTTCCAACAGATGGCTCTGTTAAGTACTATGCGTTCTAACTTTAAACACTCCCTACAGAGAGAGAACTCAGAAATCCCGGCAGGTTTTGTTTCTGAAGGGAGTGATTAATGTGAGTGTGCATCAACTTTTGATCTAATGCAGAGATATAGCATTAAACAATTTTGTCACTTAATTATCGCATAATGTTACATCAGCATCGGGTCGTGACTTCGCTGGATTCAAAGCTTAGGGTTTTGAGCGCAGGCAAAGAATTATAGTCTCTTTTCCTTTATGTCGTTTTGTTAAGGGTGCAATCTCCAAAGAAGAAAATGAAATATCATGTTGGAATGTTTATTAAACTATCAGAAAAGAGTGAAGTAACAGTTTTGATTTAAATGGTTATCACATGGTTATAACTTGGCAAACACGATTTTTCAGAAAATATAAAAAAAATCCATTTTAATTCTCCTCATTATCAAAGACATATTTCAAATCACTCTCTCTTTTGGTAACATATTTGGGGGCCGGGTGTGACCTAGTATTAGGGTGACCGGACTTTGAATCCAAAGCTTCCTGGTGTGCAGTCTGTTGGCGCAAGAACGCGCCTCGCACTTTGGAGCCATGGGTGCGCTATAAGAGTGACGATTAAAATCCACTATTTGGTGTGAAACAAGATCAACTAAGAATGGGCAGAGGGTGCCGTTTATCAGGTGCCTTCACTATAGTATATCAGTTTAAAACTAGGGGGTGACTAAGCACATACAACTTTTGTGTAGATATCTGTGAAAATTATATACTAGCAAATTTTATGTTATTTCTTTATCTATATAAATATATAATAGCCAAATGTCTGTTTGTCTGTGTGTCTCCTGAACGTTTAATCATAGAAAAAAAGTATATATCAAAATGCTTATTTTCACTTGTACATTACAGGAAAAGTTTTTTTTTGTAATTCTTAAAATATCCTATTGATATCAACATATCGCCGTCAGTCTTTGTAGTTGTTGAATGGCCAATCTGAGAAAAAACTTATTAACAACAAAAATGTTTCTTTTTGTGAGAGAATTTCATAAAGTAAAGGACTACTTCCACCGAATGCTTAAAAAAATATTTCGAAGATAGGAGCATGAACGATAAAAACGTATAAAGAGAGGAACGTGTTTGAGTATATATTTATTGTTGTTCGCTTTAAATATATATATCTTTATATATTTCATGTTGGTATTGTATACATGCATGATTTTATTGTACCATCTCCACTTTTACAGTTATAGAAATGACAACTGTCAAAAAATGCTCACTTTGATGTCGGTCTTTTCTTGCGCTCAGTTCAATGACAAGGAACGGTGGCATCCGGTAGAAAAAAATTCACGAAGCTACTTAACCAAGCTGAGCACTCTATTGCACTGGTTGCACCTATTACATCAAAAAACAAAATTTTTTGCCAACAATGCATTACAGTCAGTCTCCTTTGCTTAACAACAAACGCAGTGCAATTTTCCTTGCTGAAATAACACATGGAATGACAAAAAATGGATGTAAACGGCCCATTAGACATTCATATTGCATATACGCTCTTATCCAAGGGATTAGGTTGACTGCACATTTTATATATATTCATCACTATTTTCAGGAAAATTACCGTTGAATTGTTTCAACAGGCATCTGCTAGTTTATTACATTTCAAATTTTGTGTTGCTAAATAATGTTAATATTTTCAGAAACCTAAGAAAGTGCTTATAGTGGAGACACCAAAGACGCTTGTTTGTTTGTTTTCTGAAGTTAAGCACAAAGCTACACAATGGGCTATCCGTGCTCTGCCCACCACGGGTATCGAAATCCAGATTTTAGCGTTGTAAGTCCGCAGACATACCGCTGAGCTACGGGGGGGGGACAAAGACGCAATTACCGTAATAGAAGTGGGTTGATAGCAGCTTGAATCTAGGTTATCCATGAAAATAAAAAAAAAGATTAAATGTAGTAGAATTCCGCTTGGTGACAATGAGTGACAGTTACAGATCGCTTTATTCATCTCCCTAATTTAAATTTTGGTATTACGGACTGTCTTTCTTGTGAATAAGCTTTAAAAATGGAAATACTCAAAGTACAGTTGACTATTTGAGATTTTGTTTTATGTTGAGAAATTTTTAACCTGAATAACATATTTTTTATTTCAGTAGTTTAATTTCATACTTACACAAGTCGCTGTTACAATTAAATTATACATGACTCTAGATGGTAGAATTGTGTTCCATATTTTATAACTTTCAACCGCTTTAAACCGGTAAAAAAGGATGAAACATACCGAGAGAAACAACTTTTAAAATCAAGTGATTGTTTTTCGGTCTTAACAAAATACGCGCCAGAAATAAATTAGAGAGAGAGATCAATAAACTGAAGCTACCATAAAGCTGAATAAACTAGCTGTCTCTATAACGTAATGTCTTTTTTCTAGCATTTCTTTGCCTGCTTGACACGCCTTTAGCCTACTTAACATACCTAATAGCCTGCTTGACATGCCTAATTATTAGGTGGGATGTTCATATTAATTACCCTTTAGTTACTTATATGATCGAAAGTGCGAAATGTAACTCATTCATTTATGTTTTCTTTTGTCGCAAATATATACATTTTTTTTTTTATAAGAATAACGCTGGTATAATTTACGACGAGGATTAGATTATTGTAATTTCTTCCTGGACTAACTTTCTTGGGTAGGATGCAAATAATTATTTACTCTGAACTTATGTATCAAATGTAAATTCGCAGATTCCCATCGTGTTTTGCTGTAATGAGTCCATCTGAAGTTAAACGTGTCGTAAATTATATCACAATAATATATATAAAAAAAGTTCAGGAAACAAATTATAACAAATGTTTAATGATGTTTGATAAACTTCGGATTATGACTTTAGAGAGAAAATATACTTAACAGGGCCTTAGTTAACAATACAAAACAATGTACTTAACAGAGCATTATTTAACAATACAAAACATTATAAAAAGAAACTTCTGAAATTGAGGGAAGTAATAGTACTTACACAACAATATTTATTTTCTCGTCAAAATATATGAGTCGTACTAACAGCATGAACACGCATATGAGTTAAAACTAATGGGTATATAAACACGTTTACCTTAACTCGTTCTATAAAAATTACTGTTCTTTCACAAGTCAGTTTTTATCTTCATAACTCATATTTACAACTGATTTTTTCCATGCAGTAGATTTCAGTTTGTCAGTGATCACTGAAGTAACTCATATAATATGTGAATGCAATTAGTGACATCAGATGGCGCTAACTAATAATAGCACACGTCTGAACTAAAATGTTCTAAAATAAAAGTGTAAAGGGTACTTATTAAAACGTTTGAAAAATAAAAACACTCTTATAAATACAATTCTTACTTAAAGCATTAATGATTTCTTAAATATATTTTATTCATAAAAACTCAATAATGTTAGTTGGTAAATTACTCAAAATTAAAGATACAATATATATTCATTCACGTTATTATTACATTTTAATAACTATTCATAAAGAGAAAGTTCCAGGTGATTCAGTGTAAGTTTACGGACGTACAATGCTAAAATCTGAGGTTCGATTCCACACATTGGACACTGGAAACTTTGCATTAAAACAACCACAATACAAATAGAAAACTTGTATAAATGTGTCATAACAACTCATGAAAAACAACGACAAGAAAAGACTTGTGAAGAATACATAATATAATTAAAAATCCGTTTCGATTAACTTTAAAATGTTGTCAATTTCCATCTTAATAAGAAACGAAGACCATGATCACTGAGAGCTTAGTTGTTTGTTCATATTACATTTCGCCTCAATTTTTTACTCTTCACAAAGGCATTTCATAGGAACATTTAGCAGCTCATGTTCCCCTGACCTTCCTTAACGACATGTTTCATTTAAACGGTATAGATTTATGACCCCATTCAGGAGTGGTATATAATGACCTTCTATCCGGCCTTATAAGCATTTGTGTAAGTGTTGGAAAATGTTGAATTGTTTTGTCATATTGTTTATAAAACAACGGAAGATTAAAACCGCGTAGCTATTAGAGTTACTTAAATGTTTATTAAATACGTGTTTGAAATCAAAAAGTATAAAAATGTGTAAATAAACAGAAATTACACTAACGGAGTTTACTCCTCGTGAATTCATACATGGCTAGTAGATGAATTCCTTATGAATGACGTAGCTGGAGTTATGCGAGCTCGTTCACATCGATTCTGCAACTCTCAACTGGTCAGTAGGTTAGCATAAGTGCTAGAGCTAACTAAAAAACTGAAAGGTCTCAAATTGTCACTTTAGAACTGAAAGGGGCATCAAAATTGGTGTATAAGTAAAATTAATATTTGTAATGATTTTCGTCACTGAATAATTTCGGAGGTTAGTTTGTTGTTGTCTAGGTAATTTGTATAATGTGACGGTCAATCCCACTATTCGTTTTTAAAAGAGTAGCCTAAAAGATGGCGGTCGGCGGTGTTGACTAACTGCATTCCTTCTAGCCTATCACTGCTAAATTAGAGACGACTAGCACAGATAGCCCTCATGTAACTTTGCGCGAAATTCAAAACAAACCAAGTTCATGTAACACGAGCAGAAACCTGCAGAACACAAGTAACTACACAGGGCTAAAAAAGTAAACAAATCATCCATATCCAAACCATATAACATCAACAATCTGACAAAATTCATGAACATGAAAGGGTACCAGAAAATAGAAATGAAATCCATTACTAGCTCGTAAATTACTAAATTCAAGCTTAAAAATTAACAATAGTTGAGGAGGGAGGAAGAGGTCTAAGAAGAACCTAAACCCTCCCAGATCCTTAAAAAGGATGCAGATCCCGATGCCGACACATCTTCTCAACTAGAACTATCACTGAATCCCAAACAACCCGTAACGTTGGTCGTCCCTGCATCACGCAATACTAATGCAGAAAATAATATTTATAGGTGGCTGAACAATTTTAAAAGAAAAGTTTCGATTTTTTGTTTTGTTTGATGTTAAGCACAAAGCTTTACAATGGGCCATCTGTGCGCTTCCCACCACTGGTATCGAAACCCGGTTTCTAGTGTTGTAAGTTCGCAGGCAAAATGTTTCCAGCTTTGAGTCTAGTGAACTCTAACATCAATAGTTAGAACAATTATCTTTAATTAAATGTGTGGTAATTTTTTAATCAAAATTGACATGTTACATATTTTTATAACTTTGCAAATTTTGAATAAAAGTATTTTATTAGAAAAAGTATTTTCTCTTAGAAATATATATATATATATATATTTACAAAAAAAAAAAGTTACAAAGAAATTATGGATCAGAAGAATATGTGTATTGAAAAGTATAAGCCGTGCCAGTGGCACAGCGGTATGTCTGCGGACTTACAACGCTAGAATCCGGGTTTCGATACCCGTAGTGGGCAGAGCATAGATAGCCCATTGTGCAGCTTTGTGCTTGATTACAAACAAAGACAATTTATTATTAAGAACAAATCTTGAAAAGAGAAATTTTCTAAATTTGTTTACAAACATGGACGACATGTTGTGCCTGGACTTTGATTCGTCACCTGATGCCGAGAAAATGCGCTCTGCACTTTGGGTATGTGGGTGCGATATAAAGGTGACTTAAATCTCACTGTTCGGCACGCATTAGCCACAATTAAGCTAAATCTCCATCATAAAAATGGTAAAACTGGTATACTATAACTTATGCATTTGAGAATACGACATGTTCTATTGTGCTATCGTTAATGTTTTGAACAAGTAGTTCTTTTAAAAACCTAGCATGAAATGCCATTTGTATTTTCTGCGAAACTAAACTTTTACTATATAAACAGAAAAGCTGAAGATTTGCTAATTGTACTTAAACTTTCTGTATCTTTTTGTAACTGTAATATTTTTTTTTCTTCACAGTACACCTTCTTTGTGGCCTAGTGGTTAACGTCCCGAATTGTACACATGAAGATATGTGGATCATGCCCCATTGCTGCAAAATCGCTCTTCGTTATTTGAGGCCGTGGATGAGTTTTAAATGTGACAGTCAAGTCCCGTTATTCGACTAGTGTGGCCTACGAGTAGGCGGTGAGCGCTTTTGACTAATTGCTTTCCGTTTAGTCTATCAATTCAAAATTAGGGAATGTTTTGCGCAAACGACTCCTTTTGTAGCTAGCTGTATGCTAAAGTTTCGAAACAAAGAAAGCCTTCGTACTGCATTATCAATACAGAACTGTGTGTCTCACAGAAATTAATTTTTACCGGGACCATTGGTTTAAAAATTTTTTTTTCTTTCTCGTTTAACTTTTCTTGTGTTGTTTTTCAGTTTAATTACATCTGAAACATACAGAAGTTGAGAATAAGTAACGTTACGTGTTGTTAAAAGTTTATGATAACGTTCATCGTTCTGCTTTAGTGAAGCTTCATTTTACATCACCACATGGAGACAATCTAATTAGCTCTAATATGTCGAACACTCCAACTTCGCGGAAACACATAATTTGGCTGAGTTACGTCATTTTCTGATTGATCACACGCATCCATTTGTCTAATGAAGTTCCTTTAATCGCAAATGTAGAACGCATAAGGGAAGTTTCTAATATAAGTACCAGATGGCGCTAATTTTCTAGCTACGAGTAAATGCAGGAGAAGAACCGTAATTATAATTTTTAGGTGAACATGTAAGTTTCAGTGTTCTTTTGTAGCTGACATATCGGTGGTTTGAAATTTTAATATTCAGGTTTTCTTTTGTTTCTTGAATACCCAACAGCAAAATTATGTAGTTTGTTAAAGTTTTCTTTTCATTTCTGAATAAATATGCATGTTGCATGCTTTAACATATGCAACCATTCCTAGAGTGGGAAAAAATTACGATGGTCAACATTAACCTGTTTTATATTTAAGCTTTTTTTACCACAGCTGCTATCTTTTATCATGACTTTTCTATACAGACTGAATGGTAAGAGTAGTTTTGTCACCCAGCTTCAACCAAATCAAAAACAGGTTCAGGAAGCTTTCTGGATTCCCGTCGTCTTTATATTAACAAGCCGCAAGTACAGATTCGTAGAACTGATAAAGTAAGTACACGAAACATTCGGATTCGCTGAGCAAATTGGGAAGATTGGCGACGATTACGCTTCTGAATCATTAACGATCTGAAACTGTGTATGTGTTGAAGTACTGGTACTAATGTGGTAAACGTTAGTCGTTTCTGATTGCATAAATTCCAAAGTATAAAAATGTTTTTATTTTTAATTAACCAATTTCCTGTGGTCATTTTCACGTGCCCTTTACCTAAAAACCAGTCACCTTAATTGGGCCCTTGAGATGACAAACTGGGTTAAATTTCATCTTGAGAAATAATCATTTTAAACATATCGTAATATAAACACGAGCATAAAATGTATGGACCTCAGCTGATACTTTGCCCTGCCTGAAGCCATAATGCTGTTAACTTAAATGAAGTACTGAATATAGTATAGGGTAATTATAAATACATTGAAACTCTTTGGTTCAATGTTGAACAAGCGCTCGTTTTCATATTCTCTTATACTGCAGCACGAATTCTATTTTTGAATAACCACGAGTTTTATTTTTATTGTTATTTGTAGCTACTTATCCAGAGCTTGAGGAATCAGCAAAGTAACGTAACTCTATAACACAAAGAAGAACTAATTTTTTCTAAATACAGTTTATAAAATCTGAATCCCCAAATAGTTCTAACTGGCTTTTTAGTCATAGCTGAATCATTTCATGGAAAAATGAATGGGAAATGTCTTTTTCTTTTTGTGGTCAGGAATTATTATTCTGCTTCAACATGTGTTGAAATGCTTGTAATTTTCTTGTGGTTGCTTGGCAACAAGAATATTAGCTTCCTAAATCAACAGTTCTACTGAATGACCGGAAACATAATTCAAATAAAATATTGATAAGCAAATAACATTGCGTTAATTTTAACTTATAAATGACTTAAAATAAAATTATTAATAAATACTATTTATTTGCTTAATCTATTTCACAGCATAACAGTTACTGTTCATGAAATTGTCTGTATAAATAGCGCCTCGACCATTATTATGGCTATCATAACCCATCCGACGTGATGAGCCCTAGTATTTAGTGAAGGACTTTGTCGGCACTGAATATGGCATATGCAATGTGAATGACGTATTCCAATATGTTCATCTTTGCTTTCATATTTAAGTTCTTAAAATTATAGCGTGTATCATCTGACACGAAATAAAATATCCTGGATAAGTATTGGCGATGTATTGGTTTTTTTTCTTCAGTCAATTCGTTATAATAGAATCAACAAAAACAGATGTTGCAGGCAGTAAAAAGAAGAAAAAAATGCTCTATCGAAACTATTGAGAAGTTAGTTGTTAGCAGCATTTTGTCCTATGTTGTGTCATAAAAATCAATGTTGTTCATAATCTGTGGATTTAAATGTTCGGGATAATTTTTTCTTGCCCTTTAGGAGGTAGGTTGAACTAGGTATTGCGAACTCCATCGAACTTACTGTTTCAAATGTTCAAATACTTTGAACTAGGTTACCAGCTATGTATTTATCCACATTTTGTCCTAAACTTGCATTATAGTAATCCCGATTAAGGAGTGATATTACACAAGTAAGTTTGCCACCACAATAACAGAGGATACGAAAGGATTAGTATGAAAGCTGCTGTGATGATTAGCGTGACAAAAAAGAAAGAAATCGTACTTATTGTAATAAGTAACTTTTATTGATATCTAGGATTACAAATTACAGAAATAGAATTAAACAAAGAGAATTCGCTGAAACTGTAGATGCTTGGTGGTTTAAAAAAGAAAGAAAATAGAACACTTAGGATTCGACACGATCGTTAGAAACAAAACACAAACCAAGAACTACTTTCAGGTCCGTTTAGTCCGTTCGATCTTAAGGAGAGAGAAATTTCACCACAATAAAGATTGAAATTAGATTATCTGTCAGTTAAGCCAGTTAGAGCAGGTCAACTTCACTTGTTACAGCTCTAGCCTCTCACGTGACTTTTGGATTTGTAACCGCTCAAAAACAGTCATCTTGGTTGTTGCCGTTATCAAACAGACCAGTGAGAAGAAAGAAGCTGCTGAAACTGACCAGGACTAGACGAGTGGTAAGCTTGTGAATCATGATTCGAGGTGGATTGATAATGAGGTTTCTAATTCAAATCACCTCATGATGGCTCAGCGAGAGCTTAGGGTTTATATAGCTAACATTTGAGGTTCAATCCCTGCAGTGGCACAGCTCACGAAGTCGAAAGTGTAACTTTGCATTTAATAATAAACATATAAATAGTTTAAGCCACGACTAAAAGAAAAGTTACAAAATTCCAAAATAAATCTTAATGTAAAACTATAGATATACTTCAACGCTGACATTGGCGTGCGTAATGTCAGTAACCTCTACAAGTTTTATACACGAAATTGTGTGTTTTTTCATGATTTCATAGTAGCGTGCGTAATGTCGCTAACCTTTACAAGTTTTATACACGAAATTAGGTGTGTGTTTTTTTCATCAGTTCATCGTAGCGTGCGTAATATCAGTAACCTCTACAAGTTTTATACACGAAATTAGGTGTGTGTTTTTTCATCAATTCATTGTACCTGTGTGATTGAACGATTAAGAAACGGTAAACGTTATGTGATCGATGTGAAGCTAAAGAACAAAGAAATATATCTATACCTTCAATCGTAAATTTTAGAGATGTATAAGATGGTTTTATGACAAATGATACAGATATTTAGAGAAAACAAACCAACAATCAATTTTGAAAATATTCTGTTCATTAAAAGCTTGGCTTATTTTCTTTCAACATCTGTGTTATTTAAGATTTCCACGAGTGTCGTCTTAATTTTAAGATGATTTAATACCTCCTTTTGGGCGTAGAGATCTCGGATTACAGCACGCGTGTCATTGTTATAAAGTGTAAGGATAAAAGTATCGCTAAATAAAAAAGCTATGTAGGGCTGGCTACTGAATTTGAAAAAAAAAGAACCAAACAGGATAGGGATGGAAGTGAACATATCACTCGATCGGCTAACGATCCCATAGAAGATTAAGTTGTATTGACTTTACATGGAAAATAAAACTCTTACATTACTGGCTTCGTCAGTTAAGTTCTCTTCTTTAATATAGCTGTTTCCTGATACAAATGCTTGTTTATAAATAGACAAGAAAATTGAACGATTTTCATTAGAATTGAACTAAGTATTTTAAGAATTCTTAAAATGAGAATTAATCCTATTAAAATAGATTAGGGTTGGGTATGGTGTAGTCGTTAACTTACCCAGACTATGACTCCGAGGGTTCGAAGTTCCCTTACCTGAGAAATGTGCACCACACTTTGGGGTCGTGGGTGCCGTATAAGAATACCAATCAGATATCATTAGTTGATCAGACAATAGTAGCCTAAAGAGTAGCAATGTACCGATATGTTTTGAAATAAAATCTTAATGGAAGAAGATATTAAATGTTACAATATGCAAAGTAAAACTACCATAGTTTCCATTCTTTCTTTTTTTGCATTATTTTTAGTGTTGTTTCCTTTTCTTACTGGTAGTTCCATAATCCGTTGCTTTTACGTTGAGCTAACTCATTAGTTTGTGCAGGTCGATTCTGACTGAGGATGTAAAGTCGTTGTTGAGTGTTGAATAAAAGGCATTTATCTCTTTGCGTCATAGAACAACTGATTCTGCCTTATAGTAAACCTGTCTACTCATATCAGACCTATAAATAAAACAATGCAACAAATAACTGCTCGATTTAAAGAGAAAGTAACTGTAATGTGTTGTTACACACACACATATATATATATGTATATATATATATAATATAAAATTGCCAAAGAAAAAAAAAAAGGTTCGGAACGTTCCTAAATGAAAAATATTATTGCCTAGTTTCTATAGTTTCAATTCCAAACATAGAAAAACAATCCTTTTGGGTAAGTAAACAGCTTGCTTAAACTGAGAAGTAGTTATCCGAATATAGTAAAAACCACCACGTTTTGATTTTGATTTTCTACGCTTTTTGCTGTAAGAACCAAATAATGTCCGCAGACCCAATGTCTCTCATCACCATGTGTCATCTGCTCGAAACAGGTTGGTTGTCATGGAGTACCATTGTTCTCTTCTTTCTACCGTTCTAACACAGTTACTATATGATGTTCCCATCCAGTCTTTGATGTTATCCATCCATATATTTCTTGGTCTGCCTCTTCCTCTTTTCCCATTCATTTGTCCTTGTATTTCATTTCTTCTTATTATATGTATAAAGTACTCACATTTTCTTTTCTTGATAATTATAAACTTGTTCATTTGTCTTACGTTATGTCCAAGATATTTTCATTACTCTCCTATAGATCCATATTTCAAATGCCTTGATCCTTTTAACATTATCCTTAGATATTGTCCACGTTTTAGCACCATATAGTAGGGTTGACCACATATAGCATGTGACTAGTCTCATTCGTGTTGTTAAGTTAATGTTTATTGATGATAATATTTTTGACGTGTTGTTAAATGCACTCTTGGATATTTTTATTCTTCTTTGAATTTCTACTTCGCTCTTACCATTTTCAGTGTCATATGCCATGAGTCTTATTAAGTGCGATAATTTCCTTATGCAATAACCCAGCTTACTTTCTGGTTCCAACTCTCAACCCTTTCATATGTAAATCAATTGGTCGGTGTAAAGCTTGTTTACTGGCTCCCACTCCCAACCCTAGGGTTAAAAACACTGCGGTCAAGGGCTGAGAAACACTGAAGTTAAGAAATAAGAAACACTTCACACAATGGTTACGAAACACTGCAGTCAAGGATTAAAAAAACATTGCAGCTTTTTTAAAAAACTAGAAAAATAGGAACATTTCATCAATCACAGTTTTACATGTTACTTTTGTACAAAAATGACTTTTATAGAAGCCGCAGAAGGATTTGTATTCATTGACTACACAATGAAACATAATACTGTAAAAAAGCACAACAGACATATTACATACATGATAATCTTAAAGTATACATAAAGACACAACTGACATATTGCATACATGATAATCTTAAAGTGTACATAAAGATACAACAGACACATTACGATAATCTTAAAGTGTACATAAAGATACAACAGACACATTACGATAATCTTAAAGTGTACATAAAGATACAACAGACATATTACGATAATCTTAAAGTGTACATAAAGATACAACAGACATATTACGATAATCTTAAAGTGTACATAAAGATACAACAGACATATTACGATAATCTTAAAGTGTACATAAAGATAAAACAGACATTTGACGTATGCTATAATTTCACTGAGCAAAATACAAAAAGACAAAATAAAAACAATTGTTAAACATTAGAGTATATTCATACAATCGTCATTCTTCTTTGACAAATGAATAAAACTATATCTTGATGAGCTTTATCAAAATAGAATTATATATATGTGTGTGTGTGTGTTTGTGTTAATTCACTTTATCAAAATAGAATTATATATATATGTGTGTGTGTGTGTGTTTGTGTTAATTCACTTTATCAAAATAGAAGTATATATATTGTGTGTGTGTGTTTGTGTTAATTCACTTTATCAAAATAGAAGTATATATATGCGTGTGTGTGTGTTTGTGTTAATTCACTTTATCAAAATAGAATTATATATATATGTGTGTGTGTGTTTGTTTGTGTTAATTCACTTTATCAAAATAGAAGTATATATATATGTGTGTGTGTGTGTGTTTGTGTTAATTCACCTAACTTGATTTAGTAATTTGATAACATTGTAAATATATATTTAATACGAGGAAATTCTGTCCTTCTCTATAGAATTCGTTATTAAACGCTTATTCCTTTCTCTGGAACATGCTAATTCACTATATTATTTGCCTCTACGTTTGTTACGGTTAAATCAGGTTAACAAACATTCTTGAGAAATAAAATTATTATAATTGATCTTGAGCTTGGTGACGTATCAAATAGTAATTACTTGTTTGTTGTTTTCAAGATGTTTTCATAAACATCTGAGGTGTTTATCAACTTTGTTGCAGAATGGGCTATCTGTGCTTTGCCCATCGCAGAATCGAACCTCCAATTTTAGCATTATAAGTACTCAAGCGTACCACTGAGCCGTCGTATAGGCATACTGATTAGTGGTTACAAAAAGAAAACCTTAGGATCATGCTACAACCATGACAACCAATAAAATATGGTTCCTATTTCCCCTTCTATTTATTACTTTACGACGTAATAGCTGTGGGATGTAATAGTCTAGTAAAGTAATATCTGTTTCTAACACACGCAGCAAATCAGTGTGGAGAAACTGTTTCCCACGACGATCTGACAGTTCTTTTGATTTTTCTGCTGTGACTTTTAGAAAGAAACTGAGAACTGTATGTTGGAAACTGATTGCTTTCAAGCTATGGGTCGGAGTTTAACTGCCTATAAAGGGGGTGGGGGGAGGAGTAGCGTAAAAAAAGAAATCAACACTGACCTCAGAAGCGGAAGACGCAAGACTATTACTTTGACTATGATGTTTCTTTCTAGTCACGTGCTAAAATGTGAGGTAGTGTGTTGTCTGCTCTAAGAAAAATATGAATGTGTTTGTAGTGAATCGTGAATGCATTTAGAATTTTAAATATCTGGGATAATGGTAATTGCAATCACGAGGCAAACAATAAAACTATATATTTTAAATATCTGACATAATGATAATTACAGTTAATAGCCAAGCAACAAAAAAAACATATGTTTTAAAGGTTTGTTTAATTATCATCAGAATAAAGAGAGCAAGCAACAAATACTTTACATTTTAAGTTCCTAACTAATTTAGATACAATATTGTTTCTGTAAGATACACGGCTTTTACGTTGAATATGTGCTAACGTCAGGCCTCTTGATACAGTTTCATAGCATAAGTCTTAAAGAGAACAAAGGAGCAGGTATACTGAACTTCAGTGGCTCCTTGTGCACTCATGGGCTGAAAGGCCAAGTCAGAGACCCCTACAGGATGTTTGGTTGGTTGTTGTGAAGCGGAAATCTACATAGTAGGCTAGCTGTTTCCATGCCTTCCAAGTATATGAAATCCCATTTTTAGCGACATAAGTCTGCAAGACTTACCGCTGAGTCACTGGAGGTCTGACCAGAAAAAAAGCAAGCAGTCAGCGTCACACATCACCACAAAAGCTTTGGTCAAGAAGATTGACTGTTACTTTTGGAATGCACTTAAAGCTGAAAGCGTAGAACGCGCTCAGCGAAATTAAGTCTTGAACCTCGGCCCACAGATGTGTAGTCTGACACGTTAACCAGTAAACTAAAAGAGAACGTCGTTGCTTTGTACCTTCATACTTTTATCAAATAGCTTATCAGTAATATTCAGGCTCACATTCTCACAATCTCAAACCAGCACTTTCTACAAGCTTCAGCTCAATAAATATCAGCTACTGTGTTATCTATTCTAGGTGTGTACGCTTTCTTTACATTATAATAATAATAATAAGAAAAAAATATTTGAAGCTTTATAATGCAATGTGCTCCATAGTTATGTGCTTATCCAAATGGAATAGTTTTATTAATTCCAGTGGATATTTTGTCATATCTTCCAAGCAATTTCTTGTTCCGTACTTTTGTAAAAGTGATTTTTTGATGGGAAAGAACATATCCTAGTTGGAAATACCAGTGGTTCACTTAAGTGGTTTAAATGTCAGTTTAACATATTAACAGATATATCAAGACATTTGTTTAACTAATCTGATGGCAGTTTTATGAAGAAACCTGTGCTAGGATTGGTAAATTGTAATGATAAGCAAAAAGTACAAACAACAACAACAGTAAGGAAAAAAAGAGCGCGATGGTAAAGTGTTAGGATTCAAATGTCTTTATCGGTTTTTAGATGCACATGGTAATTATAAGGTTTCACAGTTCAGCGTTCTATATCTGTTAAAAATATCATGTAGATGTAAATACAACAGTTGTCATGCGTTGCCGCTTTCTGTCAAAGCAATCACAGCAGCAATTCAAAATCTGCTCCTCCAGCGTTCAGAATGTTTTGCATCTGTGTTACAATGGATATTACAGCAATAATGCGCATCCCATCTGGGATGCTGCCCACTTCCCGGATACTTGCATCTTTGAGGTCTGGAACTGCTCGAGGCTTCCCGTAGTATACGGATAACTTCAGATACCTTCACATCCAGAAATAGTAAACGAGGTGCCTATTCACGAGGAGAGTTACATGAAATGATTCTTTAAGGAATGTGCTTACCAGAGAGGCACAATCCTGCATAAAAACCATAATGTCTATCACATTACGTTGTTGCAGCATGGAAACCACACTGATTGTGAGCATCGCATGGCACCCTGCAGCACTGATTGTGCAGGTTTGTATTCCATGTGCTGATGGTTCTTCAACAAAGTACGTCCAATTACAAAGTTAGCTGTGAGACCACAACACGCAATCACCTTAGCGTCATGAATGTGAGTAGAAAATGTTACATGTGGATTAGTTTCCAACCATATAATACAGTTGAGCGTGTTGATACTTCCAGAAAGGTGAAAAGTATTTTACCAGTGTATAAGATATTGACAGGACATTAGTAATTTACTTCCCATCTTGTAAACAAATGCAACGTATAATGAACATGTCGCTTTTAAATCCGTCTTCTTCAACGCTTGAACGCAATACAGCTTGTAAGGAAACATTAGCAAAGTTGACAGCGAAAAGTGGGTTCTTAAGATATACAATAGTAGGTGACTATAGAGGAACACATTCTTTGTTATTAATCTCATGGAAAAGTGGGTTCTTAAGATATACAATAGTAGGTGACTATAGAGGAACACATTCTTTGTTATTAATCTCTTAGAAAAGTGAGTTCTTAAGATATACAATAATAGGTGACTATTGAGGAACACATTCTTTGTTATTAATCTCTTGAAAAAGTGGGTTCTCAAGATATACAATAATAGGTGACTATAGAGGAACACATTCTTTGTTATTAATCTCTTGGAAAAGTGAGTTCTTAAGATATACAATAATAGGTGACTATTGAGGGACACAATTGAGGGCAGATCACCAGCATCTACCGAAACTAATGCTGAAGTCAACCATGCTGTAGTAGAACAAGCCAGCTCAAGTCCACAATAATATAGCAGTGCGTGTAATTTTGCCCAGATCTGTTTTTCTCAACTTCAGCTGTTCGTAAGGCTTTTAAGAATCCACTTTCATTATTACCGGTTTAACCTGGGTTTTCAAATTTATTTATAAATTTACGCAAAGCAACATTAGAACAAATCCCTCTGCGGACGTTATGATATTTACGGTATTCCAGAGAGCTGCTTCGGTAGTGCATCTCTTGGTGTAATAGCCTTTCACTAGCTCACCTCTCAATAAACTCAGTTTCATATTGGTTGAATGAGATACATGCCAATATCCTGGTGGGTATTTTAGTTTTAAATCCCTCAGGCTCCAAAGGGGCCTAAAAGATAAGATAACTAGGGGTGGTCAGAAACTGTTGTTTTTCTTCACCACGCTCGTGGAATTATGGTTATATGAAAGGTGGAGATTAATAATTTTGGACTAAGCTGGTAGGAGTGGGTATTAATTTGAAACGTGGGTTTTCAATGCTGAACTAACATTGCAAAGCGTCTCAAGATATCTGTAAAAGCTGTATATGTGAAGATCAGTGAACAAGATGAAGGAAGGAAAGGTCTATATACACATAGTAGTTTCTCATGGTTCTCCACCCAGAGGCTCTTTTGGGTCCAGACGAGGCAAACAGCATATATATTAAAATGTTTTATTTAGCTATGTTATTTTCTGAATGAGCTACATTTTGATCTACAGACCTATTTATACCAATGTGAAATATGCGTGGCGCCCAAAGTGGCTACATGTTACAGTTGTGGCATTTACATCCCATGATATCCTTAACATTCTGTGCACTTTTACCTTCCCATGCCACAGAAGATGTGACGTGCTGAACCGCAAAACTCTCATGATGACCACTCTGTACTACAGAGCGCCATCAGCGAGCTTATATCAATACAAGTGGAGAACCGTAGTATTAGTTCTAGCTTAGTCTAAAAACTTTCAAGCATGCACATATTGGCTTTTATACGTTTGATCAGGCAGGCGGTAACACTGCCCATATAAGGATGGTTCGGATTGTTCATCGAAATGGTATTTTAAATATCTTCTCAATAGGTCATCAGAACTTTAAAATAATATACAGTGTTTCCTTTTATAACAATATATGTGTAATAATTGAGTCACAAGTTCTGGGAATGTGTGTAAATATGACAGCAAAAAGTTTGAATTTCTTGTTTTCTTTTTTATTACATGATAACTCAAAAACGTGACGTAGTTTCAAACGGGGTATCCGCTTTTATAAGTATTATTAATAACTAGTAGTAATTAAAAAAATCATAATTCTAGTGTAAACGATGTTATCATTACCCTTTGGTGTTAGCTTTTTTACAGACATTTGGTATTCCTTTAAAAATGTTGTATACAGGGTGAAACACGAATTACCAGCCAATAATAGATAAACAATAAATATTACATTTGGAACACCATTGTATTTAGAACTTGGTTATAAATACAACGTTTCTATGTCTATTGAAACTTTACATTAAAAAAAACAAGCAAACAAGTAAAGAAAAAACTTTATTTACTTCCGTTTTTTTGAAAAGTTTTTCTTTACTTGTACACGTTTTACTTCCCTTTACCCTCCGAAAAATCAACAACTAAAGAAACTATTTTCTAGGAAATGCAAAGCTTACATTGCACGAATGTTTATTTCCATCCGAAGGTCGAAAACGTTCCTATTTCGTAAAGCTTTCCCATCTTTCAAGCTAGCAGCTGACTTGATATTGATGTATATACATGTCTGCATGAATTCCTTCGTGGTAAAACATAACACACGTGATGTTTACGTAAGGGTTCGAGCGTTTCAAGGATTTTAAGGTTGAATATCGGAATTGGATTGGTTAGCAAAATATGAAAATGTTTCATAAACGTATCGTAATGTTGTTGTTTTTTATATAAAACCAAGAGTAACAAATGTTCGAAACAATCTCCTCTCCTCAAATCATGACCTGGCGTGGTCTGGTGGCTATGGACTGAACTCGCAATATGTGGGTCGCAGGTTCGATTCCCGTCACTGAACCTGTTTGTCTTTAAAGACATGGGGCGTTATAAAGTGACGTCCAATATCATTATTCCTTTGTAACTAGCAGCCCAAAAGTAGGCGGCGGGAGATATTGATTAAGCTGTCTTACCTCTAGGGACGTCTACCCCAGATATCCCTTGAGTAGCTTTAAGCGAAATTGAAGAAACAAACAAATACCTCAAATCAAATATTTTTCCTTAAGGACAGTTATCAGAAATACTATGCCTACAAATGGTTATATATATTTTAAAACTTACTAAGTTTTGAGTTAAAAAGAAAGATACAAAATGCTCTCAAATGTTATCCATTCTCTAACACAAGTGCAGAACGCACGTTATCAGGACAATTTCACAAGTGCAGGTCTAAAGAGGTCACGTAAAGGTGGTATGAGAAACCAGATGTTAAGTTGACCACCATATATTTTACCAGGTGATTTTACCTTTATTCATTGTACAACCATCTGTAGACACCCAATATACACTATATTGGGTTTATTGTTTTCACAGACAGATTTCAATAACTACAGAGAAACTATACTAAAGCCAAATTTAGATTTGAAATGCTCTACGATAAGAAAGAAAAATGAGAGATGTAGAGAGAAGAGGGAGAGTTTTTGTCGTTTCAGACAAGAAACAAAGTTATCACTTTGACAGATGAAACCCGTTTATGTTGTTTGTATATGTCAAGTACATTTCTCTTAGTACCTGAGGCGTTCACTCAAAGCAAGACAGCGCAGTAACTTACACGTAAGGGCAACCTGCGAGTGACTAGCTCATAAACACAACAGCAAGATCAAGGCACGAATAAACACCTTCTGTCTAACACCCGCGAAGAATGAAAATGTATAACAAATACCCAAGCATTTTGTTAGCACGGCTGCAACACGTGCAAAAACAAAATAATGCCAAGTTTCTTTCATGCCAAAATATTTACTGTTCACACAAATAACCAAAATATTTACTGGGCACAGACTTGTTTCTGGTAATTTTAAATCTTTGTATTTGGTTTTACATCTGTAGAATTCTATGATGTACTGAAAGCAATCAGTTTACTGCCTTACGGCTTTTTTTATTTATATGAAGACCAAATATGTCAAGTATAACTTCAGAAACACTCTGAATTAATTTAATTACGAAAAAAATTGATTTAAACAAGAAGGAAGCCTCAATGCCCGCGGCTGTAATTAGATCTCAAATCGGTCAAGAGATGGAGCTACGAATTAAAAGTTTGTACTTGTTTGTTTGTTTGTAATAAAGCACAAAGCTACACAATGGGCTATCTGTGCTCTGCCCACCACGGGTATTAAAACCCGGATTCTAGCGTTGTAAGTCCGCAGAGTTTGTACTTGAAAAAAATTGCTCAGAGCCACTTTATGAGCCGCTATGTCGCGGCTAAATATAAATAAATTAGAGAGGAACTGATCGGGTCGGGTTTAGTTTTTGAGCCCATAATGTATTTAGTCGACGAAATTTGAAAATTAATTTGAGTTCATTACTCTAATTGGATCTCATCTTTTGCTTTAATCAGTTAAAGAAACTACACAAAATTATAAATCAAGCGTTATCTATTGAAACAGGTCAAAATATCACGTGCTGTATCCGAACAAGCTAAGACTTTTCTGGATTGCTAGTGGGTATGACAAAGACATACACATTGCCTGAAATCTCAAATGAAGGGCGGTTTGATCTACACCATTCCAGTGGCTTCTGTATGTCTAGAAATTGGCACTCATTCCCACGCAGCAGAAATTAGCCTATTGGCGACCAGATCATGTGTAGGTTGCATAGTTCAGTAATACTTAATGGTTTACAAATAATGCTGTGTTGATGACGGGTATATATATAAGCACAATTTAATGTCAAATTAAATTACAATGTCATTAACTTCAATACCGACGACTGAAAATTATTGTCACAGTTATAACATAACATGTTATTAAATATATACATGCAGCGTCCTCTAGTATTCTCAAAAAAACAAAAAAAAACAACTAGAAACATTTCCAAGGAATTACGCCACAAATTAATGTGTATATATTTTTTCTCATCACCGACACAACCTCAGTATGACACCAGCCACAAGTATTCGTACTTTTATCAAAGAACCAACAGAATTACTAAAGCCGTCTGCGTTATTACTAAAATATCTGCGTGATCATGAACATTTACTACTAAAGGCCTTTCATTCATACCCCTGGGGTCAACACAGTTACTTTAAACAGTAATTTTTTAGTCGAATCATCTACCAAATCCCCTTTCATTGTTGCCACTGTGCCAACACAATTACCTCAGCAATTGTTCTAGTGACATCAATCACCATTCTCATTTCAATGTTACCATTACGTCGACGCATACTTCATACAGCAATTTGCCTAGCCTTACCAATCACGAATTCCTTTACATTGTTCCCACTGCGTCAGTACAATTACTTCAGACAGTAGTTTTATTAATGATACTAGTCACCACTCTCTTTACATTGTTCCCACTGTGTCAACTCAGCTATCTTACTTACAAACTTCCCTATGTTACCTGAGATATCAATGCATTTCACCTTAACCACAATTGTTTAGATGTCATTACAACAATATGAACCTTTAAATCAGATCCTATGTTCTTACCTTCTTGCTTCTATATCTATGTCACCCATTAGTACTCTTGCGACATTGTTAAGCAACCTTTTAATACCACACCAACTAATTCTGGTCATACTGTTAAAGTTACACAATAATATATATATATATATGAGTTTCGTTTGTATTTTTAGCAATATAATTTCAAGCATTGGATTAAACAAATGAAGTAACACTCAATGCTGTCTTATGTCTTCTCATGTTGATCTCTGATGTTTAACTCAAAAATATCTCATTTCCATGTGTTATGTTTCGTATATACATTCTTTTGAGTGAGTTTTAGATATCGTGCAATCAGAGTTAGAAACAAACAAAAGATATTAGTACCCTACCTACGCATCATGTAATGCCGGTGTTGGTAATTAAAGAGAGCTGAAACTTAAAAAAACAAAACTAAAACCAAATGTTTAATATACAACATATAAAATTTTCAAATAACAAAAGAAAATTTTGAAGTAATTCGTGTTAAACGCTTCATAGACTTATGCAGTCAGACACATTGCCCGGTTGGATGAAGCATGAAAATGGACGTAAGTTAGCAGGCCACCGAAAAAAGAAAAAAAAACACACACAATTTAAAAAAAAAACTAAGCCGGCAGGAGCCAACGGGTCTCGTCCATGGTCGAACCACAAAGGGTCGAGCCCATGATTTCTGCTGCACCTGCCTGTAGTCACGTGCTTACTCAGTGAATGAGATAGAGTGCGTGCAGACAACCACGTGCTTCTCGCGAGAATTTGAGGTCAGTCACTATTTCGCATCACGTTCGGTAGGGTGACAGTGTGTGATAACCACATCTGTTTGGCTTTAGAACGTTTGACAGTGTGTAATAACTGCATCTCTTTGGCTTTACAACGTTCAGTGAACAGTGTGAATCCCAGCCTCTGTCATAAACGTTTTAAAATTTATAAACGGAACATTTAACTCATTTTTAAGTATGTTACTTTAGTGTATTTAATTTACGAGTAAACAAGTATCCTTTCACCTTAATAATCCCAATGTACGAGCAGACTAACCAAGGTAAGATGTATAAGTACTGAATATCAATAACTTCTGAGTGATTTGTGTTCCATCTGAATGATTAATTGATGTCTTCATAAAGCAGACAAATTTAAAGCCACAGATGGAAATTAATTTTTATAATATTATAAACCACTTTACGTGTTAATTCGTACTGAATATATGTGTTTTTTCTTTTTCTTTTTAGCTATCGAACATGACGTGTTTTAATAAAACATTTTGCATGTTTTGTATAGAGAGATTAAAGTAAGATAACACCATGGTCATTACAAAGTGATTATGGAGCCGTAAAACGATTCCATAGCTCGAGCACTTTCCAAAAGTGGTTGGTTGGTTGCTTCCGTGTGCTTTTGATAAAGAAAATACTATTCCCTTAAAGCGCTTGAGCTTTTAGGTACATTACTAGATGTTTGTAAGGTTTGCTAATCCTGTTTATTTGAGAAACATAGTATGGTGTCTTAATTATTTGATAATGACGACCAACTAGCCTTTTTTAAGCTCCATTTTAGAAAATATATTTTCAACCGCCATGAGAAACTGTGATAGAAGACTTCACGATACAGTAAAATGTTGTATTTTCAGTTTGTAGAAACCACTAAAATGGTTCTGACAGACATTTCTCCCGATCAAACCTAGATTCTAACGGACAAAGAATAGCAATTGATGATAAGATCCATCTGACTCGAATAGTTTACCCAAATGATAGTCAGGAGTGTGTCTTTTTATGATTGTGATCAGTGAACAATTATTTTCCTTGCATTTAAATGAAATAACCTTCTTGAACAAAAGCAAAATGAACAATTGTATAATTGGGAAGACAAACAAAGTATCATGTTCGTTAGAATTAAAGATAATTTTTCTGATTTGTTACAGATAACTGTATTTCGTTCAATTAAGACTATTAAAGCTGTGGACAAAACAGCACAAGAGTGCTCAACTTAGCCAAATAAATGCAGCGATTTTGTTTAGCTGCAAAATTAATCAACGGCTGCGTCGACGCACTTCAACATTTCTATGTTAGCTCGGCTTATGTTACTGTTGTTTTCTCTGCGCAAAACTACTCAATGAGCCAAGAACAATAAGGAATGGGGAAGAGATCTTTAGAAGGGAAGAAATTTTTTATGCGTGATGTGGATTTAAAAACTAATCTTAAATCCACTTGAGGGTAGTAACGACCAAGTATGCGTTTAAGTGGATTTTTTAAATTTAAGCTTTGTTTGTTCTTGGCTTGTCTATCTTTACACGTGTAGAGACTGTAAGGCTTCCTATGTTGGCAAAACCAAAAGCCATTTAAAAGTCAGAGCCTATGAACATATGGGAATTTCCATTAATCAATGAGCTATTTGTAGTCTGTTTACCACTGGAATGTAACCCGATTTTAACGTTGTAAGTCCATAAATTTAAATATGACTATATTACTTTGTTTCATCACGTGCATCCTTTACGTTAGCCCCCCAGTGGCACAGCGGTATGTCTGCGGATTTACAACACTAGAATCCGGGTTTCGATACATGTGGTGGGCAGAGCACAGATAGCCCATTGTGTAGTTCTGTGCTTAATTACAAACAAACAAACCTTTACGTTAATAAAAACACACAGGCAGTGATTTTTCGAAATTGATTTCATTTTGTCAACCATATTTTGCCAATAGTTACAATCCTCAAACTATTTCAGTGTTTGGATCTAATCAGGATTTTGGTATGAAATATTTCGAGCATATCTATTTATCAAATTGTTAGCCAACTGTAGAATTCCTTGAAATTAGTTTTAAGTTTCGCCAATGTTAATTGCAATGTCAAACTTTTTTTTGGACAAAATAAAGATAGTTTAATTTCGGTAGTGCATATTGGTGTATAGAAGACATCTTAATACAAGAAATGAGTGACCTTATAATACCAAATTTGTTATTTTACTTTAATTGTACACACAACGTTTCGCTTTGCAGCTTCTTGAGGAGCGTTCCAGGGTTTGTGTTTCAGTGGAACACTCCTTAAGAAGCTATGAAGTGAAACGTTGAGTGTCCAATTGACGAAAAACAACAATTTGGTGTTACAAGGTCGTTTATTTCTTGTATTAAAGATACTGGTTTACAAAAATGGAAATCTGTGTTTAGTTACTTTTGCTCTATTTTACAAGTATCATAATCATGACAAACTATGATGTTTCTATAAGTTATCAAAAGTCATACATAGCATTAAAATGTAATTTTCAACTAACATCTTTTTTGTTTTTTTCTTACAAACGTATATTACTTAAGGACTAAAAAAAAATTTTTCCTCACAGAACCATAACCTCTACCAGTCTTGACTATTCACCCATCACACTACCTGCTAGCTTATCCATTCATCATAACATCTACTCGTTCCCTCCTCTTATCATTCAGTTATCTTTTCACGTATTTGTCTGTTCCTTTCATCTAGCTAGCTAATTATCGGTACGTTCGAACCTGCGTTAGCAGTGTTGTGCTTGCGGTTTTTCGCTGCTTTGATAAATAAGCCTTACAAGAGTGTGGGTTTATTTCCTGATAAATGGGACACGTGATATGAGTGACTTTTATATATTAACTCCAGAGGAGCTTAGAATAAACCTGTATTTTACGTTGATTGTCAAGACTTAGAATTAACTAGCGTTAAAACTGAAGTCTGTCAACCCAATTTGTAATACTTTGTTCTTCAATCATTGTTCAAGCCTCAAATAAATAATTTTACTTTGAAAAAAAACAAAAAACAAAAGAAAAACGAACTAAACTAGTGACATATATGTATATTCTCGTTCCCGAATACCTTAAATAATCACTGTATATTCCGACTCTGTGGTTTTTTCAAGTAATTGTTATATTTGTGTTATTCATGGGTTGGGCGTGGCTTAATCCTGTGGTTTCATAATTGGCGCCTCGTTACCACAAAAATGTACTCGGCAGTTTGGAACCGTGGGTACACTAAAGAGTGACTGTTAATTCCCACTAATGGGTGATACATCAGTAGCCCAAAAGTCTGCGGTGGGTGATGATTTTCTTCTTGTCTATGAAATTAGAAACACTATGCGCAGATAGCTTAGGGTTGTTTGTTTGGTTTTTGAAATTCACTCAAAGCTACACCAGGGCTATCTGCGCTAGCCGTCCCTAATTTAGCAGTAAAAGTCTAGAGGAAATGCTAGTCATCACCATCCACCGCAAACTCTTGGGCTACTCTTTTACCAACGAATAATGGGATTGACTGTTACATTATAACGCCCCAACGGCTGAAAGAGCGAGCATGTTTGGTGGGATGGGGATTTGAACCTGTGACCCGCAGATTGCGAGTCAAGCGCCCTAATCACCTGGCCATGCGGGGGCCTGTTATCGCTTGTTTTTGTTTTTTAATACTATTATTGGATATACGTATGTGTGTTTTTTTATAGCAAAGCCGCATCGAGCTATCTGCAGTGTCCACCGAGGGAAATCGAACCCCTGATCTTAGCGTTTTAAATCTGAAGACTTTACCGCTGTCCCTCCGGGGGACAAAGCTTAGCGCGAATATTATATACAAACAATGAGCATTTATGACCGAAAAAGATAATTGTTATCATTAAAATCAGTTGTACTTTGTCATCATTAGCTAATGTAGGCTTAAGAACTATAGTTAGTGATGAAGAAAATGGTATCATCAGGAGCTGTCTGAGATCATTATAAGTAAGAAAAATCACATCGTCAATAGACACAACAGGTTATTATAACATACCAGGAGATCTTCATGACATTAATAGTGAATATAAAATACATTCAGCTTTCTACCGCAAGTGATGTTGGGATTAATATCACAGTTTATGTCAATAATCCTCGAAATTTTAACGAAGTGTGTAGAGTCTCGTATTCACTCAAGTATCCCTTTACGTTAAAATATAAACATCTAAAGTATTTGCATCTTATTTTTGGATGTGATCCTCTTAAAGCTAAAATGACATTGTCTTAAGTCTCAGTTGTTTCTATAGGAATTATCATAACTATCACTTTAATGAGAAATCTACTTTATATCCGGGTATCTTATACTTTTTCTTAATCCACAAATCATTGGAATTTAGGATGATATTTTTTTCTAAATTCTTGTTTCTTGCATATTAAGCGTGTATTTGGCTTGTGTTTATAAATAAATCCACTGAAACAATAGTCTCAGAAAGCGTTAGTATGTTTTTTACTGTAAACTGTAAAGCACCCAATTTAGGCTTCACTGAACCGTTAAACAGAGTTTTAGAAGATGATGAGAATCAAAGTAAACAGTTACATCATTGTCAAGGTAAACAGTTACACCATTATCAAGGTAAATAGTTACACCATTATCAAGGTAAATAGTTACACCATTATCAAGGTAAATAATTACACCATTATCAAGGCATACAGTTACACCATTATCAAAGTAAACAGTTACACCATTATCAAGGTAAATAGTTACACCATTATCAAGATATATATTTACATCATTATCAAGGTAAGTATTTACACCATTACCAAGATATATATTTACATCATTATCAAGGTAAATAGTTACACCATTATCAAGGTAACAGTTACACCATTATTAAGGTAAATAGTTACACCATTATCAAGGTAAATAATTACACCATTATCAAGGCATACAGTTACACCATTATCAAAGGAAACAGTTACACCATTATCAAGATATATATTTACATCATTATCAAGGTAAACAGTTACACCATTATCAAGGTAAGTATTTACACCATTATCAAGTAGTTACAACATTATCAAGATATATATATTTACACCATTATCAAGTTTATCAGTTACACCATTATCAAGATATATATTTACACCATTATCAAGGTAAACAGTTACAATGGTTTATAATATGTACTCTCACTCTTTCATCCAAGAAGTTCTCTAAGTCAGGTATTATAAAAACTGGATCACTATAGTTAGTATTATTTACGCTCATGTGGTGCTATGGTGTAGAGATTTCTTCTTTGGTCTTATCCTTTGCTAGGTTTTACGTTTCATAACTTGTTTTCTATTCCAAGAATTGATCCTTTGATACCACCGATTAACACATACAAATCTAATATTGTTTCTTTTTTATTCTCACTATATATACCAAGTATATCATTGTTCTGATCTCATTCTCACCTTTCTCTTGTTGCTTATATAGAAAGAACTATTAAAAACATTTTTACCAACTAATTCACCCCAAGATATCACATGTTTAAGTCTATTTCTCTAAGGGGACGGATACATGTAAAGTAACGGTTTTCAAAAATTGGGGTTTTTAAGCAAGAGACTACAGAGTCGTTTTAGTATAAACATAACAAGGACAATATGTGAAGGTACTGCTTAACCAGAAGTTGTTTGCTAGTTTCCTGTCAAACTTAGCTTTAGTCCGAGTGGTAGTCGTTAAAAGCGGTTTTTATATAGATATTTTCTAGTCTTTTTCATATAAAACCCATCGAAAATCACATGTTGAGAAACATTAGTTAGTTTAGTACACTAACTTAAGTCACAAGGTGTTTTATTTAATGTAAAACCACATGTTAAGAAACATTAGTTAGTTTAATACCCTAACTTAAGTCACAAGGTGTTTCATTTAATGTAAAACCACATGTTAAGAAACATTAGTTAGTTTAATACACTAACTTAAGTCACAAGGTGTTTTATTTAATGTAAAACCACATGTTAAGAAACATTAGTTGGTTTAATACACCAACTTAAGTCACAAGGTGTTCCTTTTTAATGTAAAACCACATGTTAAGAAACATTAGTTTGTTTAATACACTAATTTAAGTCATAAGGTGTTTTATTTAATGTAAAACCACACATGTTAAGGAACATTAATCAGTTTAGTACACTTTAGTACGCTAACTTAAATAACAAGGTGTTTTACTTAATATAAAATCATATGTTAAGATTAAGAAATATTAATTACTGCACACTGATTCAAATCACTAGCTGTTTACTTAATATAAAAACAAACGTTAAGAGACATTAATTAATTTAGTACACTAAATTAAATGACAAGGTGTTTACTTAGTATGAAACTACACGTTAACCAACATTAATTAGTTTGGTACACTACCTTAAATCACAAAGTGTTTTACTTAATATAAAATCACACATAAAGAAACATTAATTATCTTAATAACTAATTTAAGTCACAAGGTGTTTTACTTAATGTAAAATCATACGTTAATAAATATTAATTAGCTTAATAAACTAACTTAAGTAACAAGGGGTTTTACTTAATGTAAAACCATACGTTAATAAACATTAATTAGCTTAATAAACTAACTTAAGTAACAAGGGGTTTTACTTAAAGTAAAACCATACGTTAAGAAACGTTAAATAATTTAGTACACTAACTTAAATCCCAAGGCATTTTACTTAATATAAAATCAAACTGTGTTACATATAGCATACGGGGTTGAAGAACAATAAATAACTATATTGAGAAACGAAATAATGAACTTCATCTTACTAAACAGTGACTTAACTCTTAAACTATCAGTGCTACATAACATTGTCCAACATTTGTAACAGTTCAAAGGAAATGCTACTCAAGAGAAAAAAAAAAAAAGAAGAAGAAACTCGAGAGCTTTGGGCCATTTTCGGAATATGGTATTTTGTTGTGAACTTTTATTATTAATGGTGATTGTTTATTTGTTGTTCAGCGCAAAGCTACTCATTGGGTTATCCTTGCCGTGCCAACCACGAGTATCGAAACCCAGTTTTTAGCGGCGTTTTATTAATAAACATTCAAGTTCTTAGGGGGGGGGGGGAATCTTTCTAATATTTTTGATCACTTCAAAATTATATTATGTGAATAATTTCCCAAATATTTTCTTAGTCGTTTATTCCTCTATGATGTTATAACTTTAGAAATTATTTTTCCTACTATATGTATTAAAGATGTCTGGTATTATTTCAAACATAATGAATAACAATATAAATGACATGTTGAAACAAATAACAGTTCGTAAGCCGAACATTCTAATTACAACTAAAAATGTTGTACAATACTCATATGATTTAGCGAAAGGAAATCGGTAGCAGCGTATTGAACAGTGTATTTCAAAACAAGTTAGCTACCACACTTCAGCATGGGGTTAGAGTATTCCACGTGTGACCTAAAACAGAATCCTTCCCAGCTCTTTTGTCATACTATCAGTTATGTAAGTAAGCAGTGATATGAAGACCTGCAGTAATTAAATTAAAAGCAATGAAATTTCGGTTAATGCAATGCAAGTAAATTATCATAATGATGCTTTGTTCTAATGAACGGTCCATCACTCTTATTGAATTTTTGAGTATCTCTTGCCAGTAATAAAATAACACAGTTAATTCTGTCGTCTGGAAACGAAAGTAATGCAAAATAGTAAACTAGCTTACATTATTATCAAAACAACCTTAACTCTAGATATTGAGTTCAATTTCTAGACATCACTGTTTTAAAAAGCATTTGTTCTTTGTTACTCATTTATATGTCTTACAATATAAAGGGCCGGACTAACCAAAAGATAGAGCAGGAAGTTGCCTATAGGACCACGATGTCAAAGATCCCAAAATGGTTTTGCTTTTTTTAAGTTGAATTTATATACACCGTGGCGTTTGCCCCTACTCCCCTCTCTAAAGTAATTGAAGCTATCTTTTTTTAATAGTTTGTTTATTTGTTTGAAGTTAAGCACAAAACTACACAATGATCTATCTGTGCTCTGCCCACCACGGGTATCGAAACCCGGTTTCTGGCGTTGTAAGTCCGCAGACATACCGCTGTGCCACTGGAGGGCTTTTTAAATAGCATCCTCAGATATTTTTAAATAGTGTAGCCCTCTATAAGCATTACATTTGATAAAAGTTGTTTTATTGTGTAAAATTTAAATGCAAAAAAAAAGAGAGCTTGTGGAGAAGGGGATGGGGTCCACAGAACGTAAGTTACCTACTATATTTTTGTTTGTTTGATACCTTTGAAAATCTATTCATCACTAATGTTTCTGTTTCTCAAATAGAAAGCGTATTTGCAATATTTTGCCCTCCAGTAACTTAGCAGTAAGTCTGAAGGCTTATAACGCTAAAAATCTAGCTTAGATAATCGCGGTGGGCACAGCTCATTGTGTAGCTTTGTACTTAATAACAAAGAAACAAAAATTTTTTTAACACGAATTTGTCAATTCAAATGAGTGCTGAGGTTATTTGTGAATCTATTTCTTCACTAGATTTATACTGTGTAGTTTTCTTATAAATACGAATTGTGTTTATATTTTTCTGCAATATCATCTGAATGGTGATATTTTGACACTCGAAACATTTGGCTTTAAATTGATAAAGGCACATTATACCAACTTTTAACGAATAATCTAAGTGTGTATGAAATCTACCTTATAAAATAAGCTAATAAGACACTAATAACAGAATAATAACCGTCGAATTATACATATAAGATGAAAAGACTAGAGCAGAGAAGCCCTTTGAACTCTCTTAGATTCACATTAACATTGGAACTGTCAACATCTTCAAGCCAGAAGCTTTATCATTTTAATTAACGAGGATCATATGATACAAAAATGATATATCTGATATAAAAATATATTTATGTGTTTGTGTATATATGTATATATATTTGTATATGTGTGTGTGTATGTGTGTATATATATATTTGTATATGTGTGTGTGTGTATGTGTGTATATATATATTTGTATGTGTGTGTGTGTATATATATATTTGTATGTGTGTGTGTGTATGTGTGTATATATATATTTGTATGTGTGTGTGTGTGTATGTGTGTATATATATATTTGTATGTGTTTGTGTGTATATATATATATATATATATATTTGTATGTGTGTGTGTGTATATATGTATAGAAAGGTTGACCCTCCGTGTTACGTACAGTCTACAGTCTAGTGTTAAGCCCTACGTACAGTGTCTCAAAAGGGCTTAAATCTCGTGGGAAATCATCGGTTAGCTGATATATGAGTTGAACTTATCGACTGTGTTATAAATCAGTAGTTGACAGAGACATTCATGGAGGAAACATTTACTGAAACACCTCACGATTTTGCCCTTCCATATAAGAAGCTTAGACAAACATAAAATCTTAAAATAAATATACAGTTTTAAATGTGAAAATGAAAAACTCAACAATAAGTGTTACTGTATGTTTGGTACACACTGTTTAACAGCTGTTTCGGGAGCGTTAACCTTCTCAGCTGTTCAGCATTCTTCAGCTAAACGTCGAACTTTTTATACATGTTTACTCCATTCAAATATTTGAGCTCCAAGCAAACTAGGTTCAACTGAACAGTGTATACCATCATTGCTAAATGATGGTGAAAGGAGACATTTTAATTTGATAACGTTTTTACCTTGTATTTAAAAATAATACTTCCTTTGATGCTATAAGCAAGGAACGGACTTAGTCTTAATGTGCAAAAGTATTTTGTAAGTTTGACTTAAGTATAATAAAAAGATTATTTATCTAATATTTCAGTAAAAGTGTTTATAAAAGCAACTGAATCCATATAAGCCCCTATTGATAATTCTAGGGTTAAACAATGTACGTACAAAGTTTGGTTAATACTCTTGTATACAATGCTGTGTCAGTGTCTGAACGAGTTTTTAACAAAAATCGTACACCACTCCTATGTATGTCGTATCCCCGCTGGCCTAATGAGTACTGGTATAAGGTGAAAAGCCTCGTCAGCACTGGATAGTGTGATTGACTTTTTTTTTTTTTTACACAATTCTTTTTGTTTTCACTCATAAGTTCTTAGAGTTAATATGACTGAACATGTATATTATATTCTTAAGCCACCTTGAAGAAAGCGCTGGTTATTGACTAATACAAAAACAAGGTAAATATATAAAAAAGTTCACATGTTAGAACATGTCTTACATCTAAACCTCGTTTTTATATTTCAGTTGAACTCTTGTTTTCTGACTTTTTCTGATTTTTTTTTAATCTTAAAAAAGAAATAAATCAACCAACGTCCTACAGCAAATATGCCCTGCTGTAACATGGATATTTGGGTTGGTTAGAATTAACTGAATATGAGTTAGTAACGTACCGTTTCTGGTAATAATTACAAAAAAACAAATGCATATTTGTAATTAGAAAAAGGAACAGAAACCTTCTGCACGTTAAATGTTCTAATTTTTAACATAGTCATTTCATTCTAGCCCATAGAGCCACTGAGAGTTACACTTTCTGTTAGGCCATGCGATACAACTGTACAGTATAGTGGCTATGGATAATACATGTCCATGTGGAAGTGTTTTAAGCAACACGACAAAAATTAGTAACTTGACGACTAAATATTTGTGATAGTTTAAACGCCGCAAGTTGGCGAAGAATTATAAACCAATAGGCCTAGAAATGGGGATAGAAATCTCTTAAACAGCAGATGTTTTTGGTTGTTGTTGATGTTTTCTATATTGCTGTTAATTTGTCCATTTTTAATCTTTGATATGTCTGTAAAGCAAACAAATTATAAAAATCTTTTCTGTCAAGATTAGAATGTCTCTCAAAGAGCTGGTGTTTGCATTTATTTCCTTTACATAATAATTACAGTTCTTTTATAGGAATTCAGGACTAACAGTACGGAAACTAGCCTAATCCTACTAGTTTGCGTGTTTTTGATACGTTTGTAACACTTGGATACATTGTTCTTGCCTAATGTAGCACGACAGCTGTTGTTGTTCAGTGCGCTTGTTTTCATTATTGCCGTGGTCCACGTGATACTGTTTTTCGCCGCCAGTTCAACTAATGAATGGTCCTTTACATAATGATTAGAAATGTGGGAGAGATAATTAGGGATTATGTGTAAAAGTCATAGGTCACAGTTTAAAAATAACTCCCATAAATTGTGAATATTGCGGTAAGTATTGAAGTCCAATCGCTAGCAGAAGGTTACTTAATATTCATAAGTCGAGTGGGAAGGTTTCATTGAAACATCATCAGGGGCGGATTGGCACACCGGGCAAAATCCCGGTAGGCCGGTGACGCCTGGGCCAGTGGGGGGATAACCTGGTTATACTGATATATATATATAAATCATCCTGATTTTTGAGGATTTGCTCGGGCCGTTTTAGGCACCAAATCCGCCCCTGAACATCATTCTTGTAATTTAGTCGCGTCTTAATCGAGAGCAACTATTTTATTTTCAAGTGCCATCTATGTAACGATGTACTTCAAAATTTTCAGAATATAGTCATCTATAATCTAGCGAATACAGGGTATTGTTAAGTCAATTACAGAATGCGATGTCACATTTCTAGTATTATGACGTTTCATTTATGCTATGCCTCACGTGAGAGTATTGGCTTATTAATATTAAGTAACCTCCTGCTGAAGGTTGTACTTAAGTGCTTACCGGGTATAACGCCCTACTCATTTGGTAAAGCGTTATTATTTAAGGGACTAATAAAGGGAAGCAACACTTTGAACTGATCAAATATATATATGCATTTAGTGATCGCACATTGTTTACCCGCCTACTGATACACAAAGATCTTATTTAGTATGAAGACCACTTTTTGTTTATTTTTTTATTAGTGTCGCACTGTGGATAGTGCGAGTGGTGCGTCGCACAGGGCGCCAAATCGAAAGATGGCGTCGATTGACTAACAAAGCGAACTAATGAGTTATGATGGAGGGCGCCGAAGTTATATGTCGCAAACATCGGTACGGCCCTGTTGTTTATTGAATGTCGAGCTAAGCTACTCGAAGACTATCTGCTGTGGCCGTCCTTAATTTAGAAGTGATAGATTAAAGAGAGGCTAGATAGTAAAGAGTACCCACCGATAACCCTTGGGTTACTTTTACCAACGACTAGAGTGATTGACTGTCAAATTATAGCGCCCAATTTGTTTATTTTTTTGGGTGGGGGGGTATTTTTAGACCATCGACCCTACTGGATAATTAGGCCGCTTTGCAATGCTACTAGTTGGTTATTTGGGATTTAGGCCTATCGACTGCCAGGTTCATTAAGGCCGTCAACGTGTTGAGGCTCCTCACCATTACTGAGGATGTGCGCGGCTGGAATAATAAAGTGCGCGGCACTTGATTAGTTGTTGTGCGGCCGCGCAGCTTAGAGGGAACACTGGTTCAGAGGTTATTCAATAATGCTTCATTAAAAACAAACCGATAATTTTTTTTATGGGGAGTAGCCTTGACTTTCGACCTACTGGTGGTTAACTCTGTGTTGTTTATAAGCAGAAGAACTGGTTTTTACTCTGCTTAAAAAATGTTTACCCAGCGAAGTAATATAGTGTGTAAACAGTCTGTTTTTGCCAAGATAGTAGAAT
Organism: Limulus polyphemus; assembly: GCF_000517525.1. NCBI lineage: Eukaryota > Metazoa > Arthropoda > Merostomata > Xiphosura > Limulidae > Limulus > Limulus polyphemus. Next base: position 192,940 of record NW_013665991.1, on the reverse strand, counting down.
AATATATCTAATATATATATATATATAAATATGAAGAAGGGACATCAATCCGTCGGTGTCACAAGTTGTTGTGAGGAATTGGAAGAACCAGTTTCTATAAAGTTTGGTCCTAGAAGAGTCAAACAAATTTCTCAAAGCTCTGTTTTAAATGAATAAGTAATCGGACAAACGATAGGAGTTTGGGAATCATTTCAAGTTTATTGCCTCAGTGTCGCAAATATGAGCTCAACTGACTAAGAATGTCTGTAGCAAAATACGTTGAGCTGATGCCAAACTAGTGATGATTAATGCCGCGCGTATCATTATTATTATACATTCTTTTTTTAATTTTCACTCATAACTTTTTTATAATTTGTATCATGAGCTGTATACAAAATAGTAGAAAGGGACAACCCACTCCTCCATTTATAGCACTACGTTTTAAGCTTGGTCTCCTGTGCTAGTCGCCCCCCCCCCAGTGGCACAGCGGTATGTCTATTCTACAATGCTAGAATCCGAGTTTCGATAGCCGTGGTGGGCAGAGCACAGATAGCCCATTCTGTAGCTTTGTGCTTAATTACAAAACAAACAAACCTTTGCTGGTTATTTCATTAGTACTCTTGATATGAAAAAATAATTTATGGGGTAATGCTCTGTATAACTTAGTGCTTAGCTCAAAAAATCGCGCTTCGCACTTTGAGGCCATGGGTACGTTATAAGAGTGACAGTCACATCCCACTATTCAATTAGAGAAGCCAAGATTTGGCGATGGCAGTAGGTGCTTTTGACTAGGTGCATTTTCTCTAATCTGACAATTCAAAATTACTGACGGATAACACGGAAAGCCATTGTAAAGCTTTGCGCGAATATCCGAAAAACAAAGTTATGGGTACACTTGGGTTACAGATTCCTGACGCAATGCGACACCCCTCTTGTGTTTTATGTACAAACGGAAGTCATGGTTTCAGTGCCTCTAAATCCTTTGTTTCCTCTCAAGGTTTAAAGTGTTTATTTATTCTAAAATTAATTATGTATAGTACTGTAGATATCGTAAATGTAATACAAATATCTAATTTGTAAAACAGTCTTATATTTAGAGAGCTTTAAATGACTTACAGGTTCTATTTTATTGTCCCAAAAAACTGATAAATGGAAAAAAAAAACTAGAACTAATAGTAATGTTAATATACCTATTTTAGTACCAACTAAAAATTTTAGTAGTATGTATCCAAACACCACTGAATTTACACATTGGTTGAATGGTAGTTTAGGAGGTCGGAGGACAGAGAGGTAAAACTATTGATACAGAGTGATAAAACAGTTAATATAGAGTTATGAAAAATTAATATAGAGTGATAAAACAGTTAATACAGAGTGATAAAATAGTTAATACAGAATGATAAAAGTTATTACAGAGAGATAAAACAGTTAATACAGAATGATAAAAGTTATTACAGAGAGATAAAACAGTTAATACAGAGTTATAAAAGTTAATATAAAGTGATAAAACAGTTAATACAGAGTGATAAAATAGTTAATACAGAATGATAAAAGTTATTACAGAGAGATAAAACAGTTAATACAGAGTTATAAAAAGCTAATACAGAGTGATAAAACAGTTAATGCTGAGAAATAAAACAGTTATTACGGAAATATAAAATAGGTGATACAGAGAGATAAAACAGTTAGTTGGGACGTATTTGCCATTAATACATTTACATTTATTTACCTTTTCACTGTAGTTTTTATATTATACCTAAAATTGATATTTTCCACTCGTTTTAACAACTCTTTTTTTTTTCCGAAAGATACAACAGACTGAAAGGCAGTAATGAGTTTAGCACATATAGATAGAGAATCAAACTGTTGATATCTGAATATTTATGTATGTGAGTATTATTATTAGTTCACTGAAAAACTAAAATTCAAAACATATTTTAAAACTGAAACAAAGAAAAACTTTCATCTACGAAACCAAACCCTCACTTCAACATATGTAGCCCTTTTTTTTTTGCATAGTCCAATCGTAAATCAAGTTGAAAAAATAGGTCTTTCATTTTTTTTCGACAAGCTAAACTTGTTAATTGAAGATTTGTTTCCCTGAAAGGGCTTTCTTGATCTTATCACGTATTTAAATGCATGAAGTTATGTTTATGTTAAACTAAGCAATTACCAGTTTTGAAAGGTAGGTTCTGTCAGTGTTTATGACTCGCGGTTACGAACGTTAGAAGTTTACGATGTGTGGTACGAAATGATGGCCATGACTAAGGTATTTTGATTGCATTTTTTCAAAGATTTTACAGATATGTAACTGTACTAAATTGATACACGAATGACCAACAGACTTCCTCCCACTGAAGCTACTATCTTTAAACATTTATCCTGAAGCGCCACCTGGTGGGTAATTTCATTCGTAACTGTTTTATAAAATATTTTACCAGTGATTGTTTATCGTATTTCGCATTACTAAATTACGCCACTGTTTAATTTTGCATGTTAAAACTAAAGCAATATTAACCTATTAGCGTAATAAACTTATACTGAAAATAATTAATTTTATGTTTCAAAACTAAAACATTATCAACCCACTTTATCACGAGTTTGAACTGAAAGCAATTTCTTGTATTTTAATTTTGAAATTTTTCAATTTGGCTTTTTAATTAAAGTAGAGCAACGCAAGTCGTTAAGTGTAAAATTTACGGACAACTTTTTATTGTTATAAGGTACTAAACTGATTAACAAGTCTATTTTACAGGTGTGAAATTTAACTCCAATCTGACACTTAGTACCCAAGGTTTTGCTCGGAGAAATTTTAAAGTTATAGCTAACACAATATTAAAAGTTACATTTTCAATATTTCCTGTAACCGGGAGCTGAATGAGAAATGTTAGTAATAAATAAGTATTTTATTTCAGAAAAGTTTGTAGTAAATAAACCTTTACTGTACCATGGTTAAGCATGGATTTTGCGGTTCTGAAAGAACTCTTGTTCGTTTTTGTTGTAGATTGTTTGTAATCCGTGGAAAGAACTAAGTTTGCTCTCAGTTTGACATATCATTCAGAAGATGGAAAGCATGGTGCAGCCTTGGAAATGGTGTGGGAAGGCTTTGATGGTACTAACTGTGTCCTTTGTGTTGGTGATGGTAATGCCGCTACAGTCCAATGCTCGAGCTAACAGTTTGGTTTCTTACAAAGAAGCGTTAGAAAAAACACGAGAGGCTCAACAGTCTCTGGCTGCTCAGCATTCAAGACCCTACAGGCACCGTCTCGGGTAGGTTAAGTAGTTAACGTTCGACTCCACTGGATTGGTATTTTTGTACACCGGTTGTTTCAAGTCACCTCCGCTGTTTAGAAGACTGCGTTCGGGAAACTGATGATCATAGTGTTGTGAAAATCTGTGTGTAGACTCAGTTGATCAAGTGGAAGACAACGTACACGTTGAAGAGAATGTTTCAAAATTGTTCGCATAAGATCATTTTGTCATCATAACACAGTGCACGACCGTGTACCTTGTCTTCCGCTTGGTCAAATTGGTCCATAGACTGAGTTTCATATTGCTTTTCTACGCACAGTCACCTGAACAACGAAAGTGACTTTAGAAACATCTGGTATTTCGAAGATAGTATTATCTATGAAAATTATTCTGAACGATTACTGTACGAAATAACTAATAGCTAGTTCAAAGATTTGAGACAAATTTTACTGCTTCTAATATTTCTTCACTTTCTACAATAGATGCTGCCAAGGTTTAGAATTACATGATTCTGTATGAATCGCTTTCCACGTTAAAACTATATGTTAATATATATTAAGCGTTGTGTCATTCTGTCATTAACCACATTTCATTTTCTTTCTCAATCTCATTTCCTCTTCTTTGTTCAAACATTTGTTTTTTAGCCGAATCATTTTGTTTGTTTGTTTTAAATTTTGCGCAAGGTTACACGAAGGATATCTGCGCTAGCCGTCCCTAATTTAGCAGTGTAAGACTAGAGGGAAGGCAG
>NW_013665991.1:159636-188050 GCF_000517525.1 Limulus polyphemus | reverse complement strand
AATTGACTACTCTTTTACCAACGAATAGTTGGATTGATCGTCACATTATAACACCCCCGACGGCTGAAAGGGCGAGCATGTTTGGTGTGACGGGGATTCGAACCCGCGACCCGCAGATTGCGAGCCGAATCATACTTGAATATCTAAACTTTGACCAATTTCCTCACATTCTTATGCAGACTTTTGGGTCTGGGAAGGCCTGGTGGTTAAAGCGCTCGACTCGCAACCTGAGGGTCACGGGTTCGAATCCCTGTCATCGAACGTGCTCGCTCTTTCAGCCGTGGAGGCGTTATAATGTGACGGTGGTTAGTGTTCTTTCACTACTAAATTACGGAAGGCTAGCGCAAATAGTCCTCTTGTATCTTTGCACGAAATTCAAAACAAACAAATCAATCCAGACCTTTAGGATTTACTACAAAAAAATCTCAAAGTAGGAAAGTTTATTTTTCTATGAAGTCACAGTTTCCTCCACCAGCACACAATATCTTAACTCCGTGCTCTTGTAGTGTTTTCACTTCATTTCAGTATCTAGATACGTTTAATCGTTATCCTGATTAAATCATGTTTGTATTTATGATTTCACTAAATTATCTTAAAATGATCGACCAACTTACGTAGACATCAAATATCATTTATATCTATAAGGATATTCCAGCCTTCTTCGTGTAAAGCTGCTTTAAGTTTGTTGAACGGTAAATCCGATAGGGGTAGGCAGTTACGTTCCTTCTTTATATCTGTCATCATTAAGCCTGAAGAAATCAATTTTAAAGAAAAGAGAAGAGCCAATAGATTTTAAACAATTTCATGAGCTATTTAATTATTCGTTTTAAAATACCATGTTAAAAGTATTGTTTTAAACTCCCATTCATATTGCAGCCGTTCTGATTAAGTCAAGCAGGATAATATCAAAGTATATAGTCGTTACCCGAATATTTAATCTGAAATATAGAATTCCATTTCTATAACATTCCAAATTCATCCACTTGTTCTTCACATTATTACTGTTCATATTATTCTTTTTTTCATAATACTACAAAAAAACGGCTATGAATATTTTGTTCAAACCTGAGAAAATATACTAAAAAATTCATGTGCAGGTCATAAAACTATTTTTATGTTGATTCTTGAAAGAGAAGGAGAGATTTTATCAGTTTTTTCATCACTACTGGCCAAGTTTCTCTTCGAATCAATTCAAGCATCGAAGCCTACAGCAAAAAGGACTAAGTATACTGCACCAAAATCTATGCACAACTATTAAACAAACTCCTGCGAAGATTGTAGGGCTATTTTCTAAGTTCTGCTTCGCTACCAAAATAAGTTCTTCGAAGCCATCGAAGCATCGCAGAAATGTAGAAGCCATTTAAGCACCGTTATACTGGTTGGAAATACTTCGTTTTATTAGTGAAAATAAACAACGTCTATATTTATAACAGTGTTTCCAGCCTTATTGTTGTTTTACAAGCCGCTACAGAAAGAACTATTATGAATATTTTACTAAAACCTAGACAATAGTAATTAATGCAGTACTGAATATGTCATAGAGTAGTTTTAAAATTAATTCAAGCGCCTTCGTTTTTTCGCCCTGAAGAATTTCTCTAAGTCCTTTACTTTCTGTCATTGAAAAAATCTGGTGTTTTACTAATGCACTTTAATTGGAAAATAATTTATGCAACTTATAGCGCATTAATTTGAAACTTTCACGTTGAGGATTCATCATTTCTCCAATTGGCTGTTGGATTTTGTCTCTACCTAGTTTTCTGCAACTATTTCAGAGAGTTTTATAACAGCAGACGATTACCATAGTAGATCTCTTTACTCTTCTGGGTGGTGGTTTATTCTAGTGATTTTCTTACTTCACTTGTTAAACGTGTTTACACGAAATCTTAGGGGCAAAACCACCTGGCTCGGTAAATAATTGTTGGATGGAAAAAAAAGGCAATTCAATAGTAAACTGTTGAAAAACATGTAATATTCAATCTAAAAAAAATTTAATTTAAATGGGGGAATAAGGATCGTCAAAAAAGTACAGAAACAAGTTGAATCAAAATGCAAAGATTATATTTTCATGTTAACAACTAGAGACTCTAAAAAAGTAAACAAATAATACTAGAAATAGTGTCTACATTATTTTATCAAACTACAAATCCCTATTTTGACTCCACTAACATTGATAATTACTGTAGACTTGGATTCAAAATAAGGATTTATAACTTGAGAAACTAACGTAGACACTATTTTCAAACTTAGTTTGTTTACTTTTTTAGAGTCCCTAGTTGTAGGCTTGAAAATATAATCTTTGCATTTTGATTCAACCTGTTTCTATACTTTTTGACGAACCCTATTCCCGTATTTTAAATTAACAATTTTTAATTAACTTGTTTTACATAGAAAAGGAGTAATTTAAACCAATATTTTAGGTCAGTATTTTCACATTGGATGTTTAAAAAGACCAAAACATAAAAGTATTCATTATAATACTGTCAAAATTTTAAAACATAATCTTTCGCCTATTGTCAAAATAAAAGGCTTTGACTTATACTTCTTAATAGTATAAATAAATATTGTGTTGTTGTGTTTCTACAGTAGGTGTCTGTGACCTGTTAGCGATAAATTCAACGATAAATGAACAGCACGCACTTCATTTGTTTTAAAATAATATATATATATATTCGGAACAAGTTAAACGTCTGTACCACAAATTCTTCACACTATAGAGATTACAGTCATATCATAAACACTATATATAGTTCTCTTCTTCTTGTTAAAAGTCCATTTAGCCCTATTCAATTGCTCTAAAATCTCAGTTGACAAGCCGAACTATCTTCTCTATTACTATTGTACTAGTATTCTGTGTGTGATTCACTTACAATTGCGGCGTGAGTTATTCATAACCGTTTTGTCTTATTTCTTCTAAATATCCTCTGTTCCTTTTGTCAAACTGCACTCAGGCTGATTCAAGTACTTTAGAATCACACTTGGACGGAATAATTATTTTTCTTTATCTCATTTTCTACTGTTAGTCTTACATATTAAATGTTAGGCCTATCACTTCTACGGTAGTTAACTTCACGCTGAACTTTTCCTTGCCCGTACCTTTACTCTCTTCTGCTATTTTTTGTCTGCTGTTATCGCTTGTTTCACACTATTTATATGCTTATCACTCATTCGTCTGCCCGCCTTCTAGAAATCTCTGTATTCTCGACGTCAATGTAATGCACGCGACGTTCAACATCAATGAATTATAAACACAACTTCCAACAATCGTCTGCTTTTAACTCTTATTATAAAAGAAACTAAACAATAATAAAATATTCACTCCCAAAATAAATTAATCAATAACATCTAAACTAAACAGTCTTTTATATCATGACATAAACCCCTCTTCAAGATAAATATTTACATTATATTTCTTTTACTATATACAAAAACTGATCTTGGTTCAAACATAGTCTTCTTATATAGTCTGCATTAGCATTCACAGTTCCTTTGTCTGTCTCTCCTAACATAGGGTCTCCAATAGGGCTTCTCCTTAACAGGATACCTTGTCTTCATCTTGACCTAGTCAATAACATCTAAACTAAACAGTCTTTTATATCATGACAAATACAATATGTGGATCTCAGTGATAGTAATGGTATAAAATCAAGTCGGTAATTTAAGGGTTAATATACTTTGTGAATATCATTAAAGTCATCATCCAAATTGGAGATGGCTAAAAACAAATAACCTATACTCTAGTGGGCAACTGGAAAACATAAAGTTTGGAAGCGTTGTACATTTGAAATCACAATAGGAGTATTTAATCGCAAAACAAGCGTTGTGGCTCTACAAATTACATCATTATTTAAAAATCATTAAATGGAAGTTTATTATACAATATATATGTATGATAAGCATCCAAAATACATTGCTTGCTTTTCGAGAATCATATTTATTACAAAAATGTCAATATATCCTATTACATCACTTGAAGATACTACAAACAGAAATAACTTAATTAGATGTTCGGAATATATCTATATTGGTTGTTGTGTATGAATAGTTACATCTTAGTTATCAATATTTCGTTGTGTCAACTGAAAACTTCGTTTTTTTTCGTCAGTCTTTACAAAATGTTTTGGTTATATAACACTTGGCGATATTATTTAGTGTATAAATTTATATATATATATATATGATGCGTCATATATTTTTCGCTGATATTAAGTTGAACTATACTTACTTTTTAATACACTCTTTAAAAATACTTTACAAAAAATAAAATAATTGTGATCAGCTTTCTGTTAGTTGTATTTACTATTCACGTCAGGTGAACATTATTGATTTGTCTGTTTTGTTATCCTAACAATCGCTGTTAAATATTATATGCCCAATGTGGATCAATGACTAAAGTGCTGCACAATGAATATGTGTATTTTAAGTGTTTAAATACGGTACAATGACCACAGTACACTAGCTGAAAGCTGGTGTTTAACAAATATCAACTTGGAGTATTATTTGTCATCTGTTTTCTGTCAGTTTTTTCAACTGTATTATGCGCCTCAAAGACTGTATAAATTATTAGTTAGTTCCGTTTACTGGGTCGTAAGTCACTTCCTTTAAGATTCGCTTCTCAGTATTTTCACCGAATCTTAAACAAATAATCCAATCTCCTCTCTTTCATCAATGTAACCAGAACCCGACTTTGATAACAATCACCGCCTAATTATTTTGGTTTTTATGAGCAGAAAAAAAATCTAATGTACAGAACTAAATACTACTAAGATCATAATTGTATGAAATCCCTCTGTTTTGAATAATGTTTATCAGAAGTATGTACGGTTCTACTTTTATTTTCTGCTGTACATCGTAATACTAGCTGCATCATGGAAAATAAATCATGCTTCAAAGGGTAATTTTTCTTAGTATTAAACAAAACATCGAACGTTTGTAGAAGCCGCTGTTGAAAGTTTCTCTACAGAAGCGTATTATACTGTTTCTAATACCATAAGTGTGACGATAACAAATACATATTTAACATTTTTATTCCGGATTTAATAAGCTTTACGTTTGATAACCTGAATAAAAAGATATGATTCTGTGATACAAAATTTAGTAGTCATGTGATTTTTACTCTGCCTGAGAAAACAAAACAAAAAACAGTCCATGTGTGGGTGGGGGGGGGGGGGACCGAGATGACCTAATGTGACATACTCTGCGAACCTGCTGCACTACGGGATCAGTCATTCTCTCTCTTTGAAATACTTTTTCTTATATTTTTATATCTTATATTGGTGGTCAAAAGATATATTTGCCCCCACTCAAAAATTATTTGGGGCCAGGTCTCCCTGTTCATAATCCACTGAAAAGAAACATGAAACATTTTGCAATATAGTCGTTTCTGATTGCTAGGCATGCTTTAAAATTGCTAGTTTATCGCATCAAACAGTGGTAACACGAGTTTGATTTCAATTCGAATTACCTGTGATTGTTTAACATTTCTATCTTTTCACACCGTATTGAAAGATTTGGTTTTCTTAGGCCAAGATCAAACCGTTACTTGTTTAATGTGAGGAAACTAATGATTGCGCTTTAAACAATTCTCATATTATAATAAATAACTTTCACGCAAACCTATAAGCCTAAAATTATCTGAATTAGAAAGCCTAATGTCCAATTTCTTGGCCCGGCATGGCCAGGTGGTTAGGGCGCTCGACTCGTAATCTGAGGGTCGCGGGTTCGAATCCCCGTCACACCAAACATGCCAACCTTCGCCTTTGCCTGGTCCCAAGTCCAGGATGAGAAAGGAGGAGGGTTGGGCTAGCAACTCCACCCCGTAAAAACCAACCTGCTACAAGTAACTGCAACAACAACTTCCGTTGGCGAGGTGTTGTTGCGGCCCTATGTTCCACTGGGAGTATACAGGAATAAAAAAATGTCCAATTTCTTATTCTGTTATATTAATCTTCTATTAGAAACCATCCTCTTCTCTCATGTTATCGTTGTATATAAAGCAATAATGTCGCTGCCTAAGCCATTTTTGAATGTCTGGTATGGTTACAAAAGGGCTTTAAGCGGTAAAAATGTTACGTATCTTTTACAACTGTAAAAACAGTACAAGGCCAACCTCTGAATATAGGTGACTTCACTTCCACTAGGCGGCTCTAGGATCAGATAAGCAAAGTAGATAAAAAGGAAAGTTGAAACTTCTATTTATCGTCGCCATAATGATCTATTCACCATCTTTCGTTTCTAAGTCTTAAATTATGTTTCTATATTCTCATGTTTCAGTTTTAATGTATCATTATTTCTTTAATACGCAAAACTAGGGAACGGCTTTTGAAAAATCTTGGGATTACGTAAAATGCTACATAAGCAGGAAAAGAGTAAGAAGATGATTTAATTTAAAAGACCTTTCATCCTGTCTGTCCCTAACTGTCAGAGACGTAATCAGAATAGTTTGTATTTTACATGCTGTTCAGTTAAAATTTAAATTAACTATGTAAGTATGGTGTAGCTCTTTTACTCTTGTGTGATTGAAATTATAAAGGACAAGAAAAGTTTGGAATATAGTTAAGTGTTACTTATTCAACTATTTATACACAACTGGAATGGAGAAACTCCTCACCAAGTCCAACACAACGTCAGTCTCTAAGTTCACGCGTACGAAACAAATGTACAGAGGGTTAATCGTACTTTTGAACAAGTTAAATGATTTAATACGGTGGCGTATGAATAGGTTAGCAGAGAGAGGTAAAGAAAAAGAGTAACGTCCAGATGTAAAATTGTTTAAGATTTAACACCATTTATAGAATCAGTATGACTACTCTTCAGCTATGGAAACATTAAAATCAAATTGAACAATCCACAATATCGAATAGTAGAGAATAATTAAGACCAGTAGATTTAGCACAATTGGCAGTGGAGGGAGTAGATCCAGTGGCAGCACCATTCTCAATACACGAATTGAAATCTGTTCGGGTACCTTACCGAAACTGCATGTCTATACTTAAGGTTCGACGTGCAGGTAACTACTGTAAATTAAGCACATTTTTTAATTCAAAGCTTATTTCATTAACTAGTTGAAATGAGATGTCTTATATTTCCATCTTCTAGCTTTCATGGTTTGAAGTAGCCGAGAAATACAAGTTTGATTTTTTTTTCCTGGTAAAATTTATATGTTTGTTTTTTGTTAAGCACTAAGCTGCACGATGTGTTGTCTGGGCTCTGTTCACCGCGAGTATCGAATCCCGATTTTTAGCATTTTAAGCCCTCAGACCTATCACTGAGTCACCGGGGGAGGTAAAAATTGTTCAAAAGAAAAAAGGTCCATGTAGATCACAGCACCAAGAGAATATCCGAACGATAAATCTACCTTTTTAATATTCTGGTGACGTGTTTCTACCACAACTTTACAAACTTATCCCAGGTGTTATAGTAAAAAGGTTTGTTTGTTTGTAATTAATCACAAAGCTACACAATGGGCTATCTGTGCTCTGCCCACCACGGGCATCGAAACCCGGATTATAGCGTTGTAAGACCGCAGACACACCGCTGTGCCACTGGGGGCATAGTAAAAGGTCAGCAATTTTAATGGTGGCCAGACTGTCTTTAGCTCTTTTTTCATTCTTCTGGTCTCAACTAATAGAGTTGGGCCTTCTCGTAAAATTTGGTTTTAGAGTCAAATTTCGGAGTCTCTTATCCAGGGAAACAATTACGGTGTAAAAGAACAGTAATTTATAGAATATTCGTGATAACAACAACAAAAACAGCGTAAAATAAAAAATGGTGAATCATTTAAAAAAGCTACAAAACTCCGACACTTTCGACAGGTGAACCTGTCTTTTCCATTTTACCTTTATCGTTACCAACAATGATGAGACAGGTCTACCTGTTGCTAGCTTAAGGAGTTGATTTTTATTAAATTTGTACATATTTATTCATTATTTAACAATGAATTATCTTTGCTTATTTAAGAAGTTATATCAATAAACTGAGATTTGTTTGGTTTCATTTTCAATTGTCCCCCGGTGGGTAAGCGGTAAGTTTACGAACTTACAACGCTAAAATCCTGGGTTCGATGCACCCCTGTGGACAGAATGCAGATAGCCCATTGTGTAGTCTTGCACTAAGAAACCAACAATAGCAACATTTTCATTTAAACACCAAGTTGCCAAAAACATACTTGTAACCACACTTTTCTTTTTAAGGCGCCATTATTGTACTATGGAACGTGGTATACCTGAATATAAGTTAAGTAGATATAAATGACGTGTTCAAGAAATAGGAAAATGATTCATACATAAGATAAAAAAGTAGGTAATTTTTTCTTAATTTTACAAAATGAAAACAAACATACATATATATATTTCAGGTTTGGGGGAGTACATTGTGCTGTTACCACTATATTTTATTACTACACAGTACTAACCTTCGTGTGTTTGACTAAACAAACTAACTTTAACAAAACTTTTATTACACCTGAACTACAAAAAAGAGCACTTTGAATTAATCAAATACAAGGTAAAGGCGCGAAAAATCAAACAAAATAAGAATACAATTCAGATTTGTCTTATTGGAAAGCCCGGCATGGTCTGGTGATTAGGGGGATTTACTCGCAATCTGAGGTTCTCGGGTTCGAATTCCCATCCTACCAAACCTGATTGCCGTTTTAGTCGTGGGGGCATTATAATGTGACGGTCAATCCCACTGTTCGTTGGAAAAAGAGTAGCCCAAAAGGTGGCGGTGGGTGGTGAAGACTCTAGTCTTGCACTGCTAAATTACGGACGGCTAATGCAGATAGCTCTCGTGTAGCTTTGCGCGAAATTCAAATCAAAAAACTTTATTGGAATTTTCATGATTTCACGAAGTCTAAAGTATTCATAGCAACCAAGATCGCTGTCGAACTGTGTTACAACTGTATAATTGTCAGTGTTGAAATGTTTCCTGAATTGTACTTGAATACTAAAAAAAGTAGGGCCAACTCTCGTACTGTACTACCTACCGTGGCTGTTGAGCTTCCGTTAGATGGCATCAATGTAGATTTTTCCAGATCACGTGATCTTTGGGAGGAGTAACAAGTATAATGTAGACACAGATAAAGAGACCTGGCTGTTTATGGGTAAACGAAACATATCTATCGATTTCTGTAATTCAGTCAGCACAATGCTTTTCACTTTCTGATTATCTTAACATATAAAAACTTACTAAAATATATATGAGTTTAGACAGTTTTAACTATCCTTCATACATGTTTTTCAGAATTCGAGAAAGAAAAAGATAGTAGAAAAAGATATGGTTTTTTGTAAACTCTTACACAAGTGCTAGTGGTTACCGTATTGGACTGTGAATCCAAAGGTTCATGGTTTACGTCTCGTTGCCGCAAAAGTGCACTCGTAATATGAGGCCTTGGATGTGTTTATAAGAGTGATGGTCAAGTTCCACTATTCGATTAGAGTAGACCAAGAGTTGGCGGAAAGTGCTGTTGACTAGCTGCCTTCCCTCTATAGAAAAAAATTTCCTTTGTTTTTTCTTTTGTAGGATTTCATCTCAATTTCCATTACACATGTAAATTATTATGTACAGAAACACAGTAGGGTGTAGAGTATATATTCCATAATTCTGTTAATCCTAGATTTTGTAGCTTGCCACCCAGTGGCACAGCGGTATGTCTGCGGACTTATAACGCTAGAAACAGGGTTTCGATACCCGTGGTTGGCAGATCACAGATAGCCCTTTGTGTAGCTTTGTGCATAATTACAAACAAACAAACAATTTTGCAGCTTAAGTTAAATGTGTATAACGTTGTTTTTTTGAAGTTGTAATGGAATCTGCTTTCTCGAATCAGCCCAAATAGGTATTTTGATTGTGAAATAACTGTCTCCTTATCAGTGGATTGAAAAAGGATGTTAATTGGAATTAGACTTAAAATCAATACTAAAACAAAACTCAATTCCCACTAGACTTACTTTTTATACCGTGTATGTTTGAATTGTTATTAAACACTTACGTAATTCATTAATTTCCATATACTTGTGCGTGCAGCGTGATCACGAACAGGCAACATTCCAAAATGTAACAATACTAATCAGTGATGGATCTACCGTGACGTCACGGTTGGTTTAACGCTGGCTTTAAATTTGGTATGCTTTGTTGACCTGTCCAAGATGGACGTCAGGCAAAATAAAAATGTAAGTTTTCGAAAGAATTGGAATTAATAAAATATTCGGAAATAACTGCAATGAATTAAAATTACTGTAAGAACAAAACATTTTTTTGCTAGATAAATCTTTTTTTATATTTAAACATTATGTTTTTACAATGATTTTATTTTAAACGAAAAACTTGCTACTTCCATATTTACAGTAAACCTTGAGTCACGTATTCCAAGTTTCACGCTTATAAAATTAGCATATTGCATTTTCAATCTCAACACTTCTTTGAGTAGTTGAATGTGTTGAGCCAACGCCGGAAGTCAACGATCAAAGCATTTGACTTAAAGAACAGGGCGTGTCAACGGTGAATGTCAGTGTTGAATTTTGGAGTGCGTCTATAGTTGAACAGAAAGACAACGATAAAAATGGGCGTAAAATAAAGATGACATATTTTATTGGTCCTAAAAATATTTAGTTACCATTTCGTGTACACACATAGCAAGGTGACATTTTTGTATGAAAAACATATAATCAACGTCTTTTTTAAGTTTTTTTTCATACGTGACAAGGGTAATATTCAAACGCAATGTTGCCTTTTTAACATATAACTTGTATAACAATGCGGTAAACCACAGCGCCGAGATTATAAGCATGAAAAGAGTACGTGCTACGTGCTGTCTTACACGTTGTTACAATTATTGTAATTTTTTGCCTATGTACGCCAATAATATGTCAAGAGTTTCTTCCGCTTATTTAGATAACAGACCGGAGTATTAGTCTCACATGGTGAGTTGCCCGACGTATTTCCGTAGAGGACCGAGAGAGACCAGTTCTCGAGACAATGACGTATTTTGAATAACATAATGACAACTTCTGGATGTCACGACAAAACGGATGTTTCACATATGACAATGTTTTTTTTTCTTTCAAAGGAAATCTGAATAGATTGATAAATATTCATTTCTCAATGACACATTAAATCTACTTTTATATGATCTCGTGAGATGGCAAGTGGGAAAACCACTCACGTTATTTAATGTATGGATTCTGGTTCCCAAACTACCAAGAAGGAAATGTATCTAATCCTTAAAAGGTGTTGTTTTCTACTGTGGTATATTATTGTCAAATGTAAAAGATTTGTGCAATTTTATTTTCTTTGAATCACACAGAATTAACACGTGTGTTTGGAGCCCCAACTCAAAGCAATGTGAAGTTTATTATTATTTTAGGAGAATTATATATATATGTGTGGGTGTGTTTAGATAATGCAATAACTGGTATAATCTGTAAACTCTGGGTTTGTTAAGTAATTCTATGTATATACATATATATATAGTGGCATATGAAACAGGGAGCCTAGACCCCCCCCCCTTTTCCATCTGTCTCAGTAAATATGCATCACAATTAAGAAAATTACCCTCAGGAAAAGCAGAAAAATACATAAAATTTAATCCAGAAACCAACAGTTTTCAAGGCCTTAAGGCGAGCCATGGACCTCGGCCGTAATGGATGCGCCTACGGCGCACACCTCATCGCTTCGCTCGGTAAAAAAACCCCAAAAAAACCTTACAATTGCAAACAATTTATTTAATATTTGTTTCAGGGTAAGAGGTTAGTAATTAAAATATGTTGTAAATAAGATAACTGCATAGTCACATTTACCTTACCCTATATACGTATGTGATAACGTCAGTCATTAGGAACCTACTAACGCGCTTTTGTTAAAAAAATCTATCATATAAAAAGTAAGGTTGTAACACTTAGCTATTGCAGTTCAGGCGGATTAGTTACTGAGATGCTGCAGTTTTGTAAGTTGGATTACTCACTGTGAAACTGCAATGTTATAGATTATTAGTCACCTGTTAGATACAATTTTAAAGCTGATTAATCTCGGTGAAGCTTATATTTTCAGTTAAATAGTCATTGTAATGTTAAAATTTTCAAGTAATTAGTCACTGTGAAACTGCAATATTTAGGCTGTTTAGTCACTATGAAGCTGATATTTCCAGCTGATTAGCCACTATGAAGATATAACCATTAGGTAAATAGTCACTATAAAGCTACAATTTTCAGGCTGATTAGTCACTAAGAAGTTGAAATTTTCAGGTTGATTAGTCATTAGAAGATAGTGGTCCCTGTTTTTAATAAATTATTTATTGTTAATTATCTTAACATTGTACTCCCTTTAATTGTATAGAAGATGTTATTTTTTGAAGTAATGGATTGTTAAAAAAGTAATTAACTACTAGTGTTTTTAGAGGGCTTTCTATTAGTGAGTAACATCAGCTGACAATAATTTAGTTTTTTAAAAATCAAAGAAACACAAAAAACCTTGAATTTCACTCCATTTCTATGGTAATTTTGACACTTCTTAAATGAAGGAATATTACGGGATATCAAAGACCCACCAACTCTAACAATTATGTAGTATCTTAGTGGTAATATTCTTGTGGAGTGACAAGTACTGATTGTTAGATGCTGAATTACATTTTGATCCCCTAATTAATGGATGATTTTGTAGCATCTTCGTGGTAATATTCTTGTCGAGTGACCACTAAAAATCCTCCATTAATTAGGGGATCAAAATGTAATTCACCATCTAACAATCATGTAGTATTTTAGTGGTAATATTCTTGTGGAGTGACAAGTACAAATCATCCATTAATTAGGGGATCAAAAGGTAATTCAGCATATATACTATAATGAATTGCATATCAAGTGAAAAGCAAACTATCTGATTATCATTTAGTCGGTGGAAAGTTAACGCAGCGTCTGTGGTGATATTTATGTCGAGTGAGTAAAATCATCCGAATATCAAATAACTGGTGAAAAGATAATTCAGCATCTACAGTGATATTAGAGTCGAATACCTTATTACGTTCTTTACAAAGAACAATGATTGGCTGTTGGTAATCATAAGGATTAAGCTACAGTGTGTTCTACAAATTGACTCATCCCTTCTAAACTGACTTCTAAATATCTTTGATTTACATTTATGACAAGTAGAAAATTATAAATTACTTTTTGTTGTTTACATCTGTCATCAGGACTAACATCCTTATCCATCAGTATCTTCACAATTTGTAGCATACAATTAACGTATGTGTGTGTGTGTGGAAAGGCAATACAACTGACCTGAATCAGTCGTGTATTGACGTATTTATGTATTAACTGAGTATAGGCCTACCGATGCTTTACTGACGAATGACGTTAGATCGGGGTCGCTGTTTACTACGTCTTGCATGTTTTCAAGTAGGCTTAGCAACAAAATGAGTTGAAAAAAAAATGGTACAAAGAATGTGTAGAAATTTGTTTTGAAGGACAAATAGATCGAGTATCGGAATGTGTGTGCGAAATGAAAAACAAAAAGATAAAACAGTAGTAGTAGCTACCGTTTTACCGAAATTCTTAAAATTTAGATGATGACAGAATTTCAGCGTGGGTATAAAAACCAAACAAACTGATTTATCGTATTCTTAACTTAGATTGTTAGTTTCAGGAAAAAATCCCACCAATAATGTTTGCTTGTTTATGGAAACGTAGATTTATCAGTCTTTTTATAAATCCTAAATTGAAATCTCTTTTCTCCTGTAGGTCATGTTGTTTTTTCCTCAAATTCTGGAAATGACGACAAATGTAAGAAAAGAAGAAACACTCTTGTAACCTACCAATGAAATTTTTATTGTTATCATAATAATATAAATCCGCGACACTCTTTATTGCAAGTATACGTGACTGGTGTCTATTATTACCTCCTCATTTGAGGTCGGGCGTAGCCATCGGTAGTTTGCGTGCCCGAACTGTGAATCCAATGGTTGAAGTTCGTATCCTTTTCCTCAGTTGTTATGATAACGATAAGAGAAAGAAAAATTATTGTCGATCAAAAAAAAACGAAAAAAATTTCTTAAATTCAGCGATATTCTCAGATACCGTATGAAGACAGATATGTAGTAAATTGGCTGTCATTTCAGTAGTTTGCAAACCACCCATTTGCTTTGGTAAAGAGTTCTCTCATAATACGTGGAGTCTGATGTGCTTATGTTCAATTTTATCCGAGAGCTACGTGACAGATTCTGATCACACTTGGTGAAATAGAGGCCATTTTTTCTTTTCTCAGTGAATTCAACTTTGACGACAAACTTGATGGTTAATTGAGATGTTTGTAATTTGTTAAAACCCCTACCATGTCAAGTTCACCTTTTGAAGTGCTGGTCTGAACAAATTAGTCAGTTCAAAATAGCTAACAACTTGTAGAAAACTTCGACATTTTTGTTGTTATCAAAATGACATAAAGCCTTGACATTGTTATTGTTAT
Organism: Limulus polyphemus; assembly: GCF_000517525.1. Taxonomy (NCBI): domain Eukaryota; kingdom Metazoa; phylum Arthropoda; class Merostomata; order Xiphosura; family Limulidae; genus Limulus; species Limulus polyphemus. The sequence goes on along the minus strand of NW_013665991.1, from coordinate 173,602 downwards.
CATATTAGCATAAAACCTTGACATTTTTTATTGTTATCATAATAACCTAAAACCTCATCATTTTTATTGTTATCATAATAACCTAAAACCTTGACATTTTTATCGTTATCATAACAGCATTAAACCTCGACATTTTTATCGTTATCATAACAACATAAAGCCTCGACATTTTTATCGTTATTAAAATAGAATAAATCTTCGACATTTTAATCGTTATTAAAATAAAATAAATCCTTGACATTTTTATCGTTATTAAAACAAAATAAATCCTTGACAGTTTTGTTATCATAATGATTTAACTCCTCGACATTTTTTATTGCTATGATAATCAAATAAAGTCTTGACATCTTTATTATCATAATGATATAACTCCTCGACATTTTTATTGTTATGATAATAAAATATAGCCTTGACATTTTTATTGTTATCATAATGATATAACTCCTCGACATTTTTATTGTTATGATAATAAAATATAGCCTTGACACTTTTATTGTTATCATAATGATATAAATCCTCGAATGTTTTTATTGTTATGATAAATAATAAAGTATTTACATTATTATTGACACTATCTTGATGGTGTAAATCAGCGGTTCTCAACGTGGGCCATATTGTCCCCCAAGGGGCCACGCTATGACGTAAAATTAGGGGCCGCAGTAAATTCTGAGTGGGCCACCGAAACTTCACTGCTCGAATAAATTATTTTAACAACACAAGCTAGATTCAAACGTGACAAACATTATTTCTGGATAAGTAGTGAAATAGCTAATAAGTTTCCTCAGCTCTAGGAGAAGGCAAAGTTGTATTTTATCGCTTTTCCCACTTCTTATCTGGTTGAAGCTAGTTTTCGTCGGGAGGCTTATTTGCTATCAAAAATACGCAACCGCCTTGATGTTGGGAAGATTCGTGATCCTCGATTATCACTGACCACACTGCAACAGGACATTCAAAAATTTTCAAGTGTTCATCAGGCCCAAGGATCACACTGAATAAAATGTCAATGATCAACAGAATATTTTTTATTTGTATAAATAAACAGTATGTTATAAACAAAATATTTAAAAACAATACAATATTGAAAAATAACATTATAATACTAGCAGAGACCCGAAAAGCATTTCCGGACTAATTAGTATCTTTATCGTAACAGTACTTCTTTAAATATAACATTTATAGCACAATACAAACGAATTGTAATCGTAGACAACGAAATGTGTAAATCCACTTGTATATAGGCCGTACTTTATAAAACTTTAACTTATGTTAGGCCTAAGTTCTATAAAGAGATAAATTAACACTGTAACCTGTGTACGTTTTTTTTTTAACTTTAGTCTAGTTAGGAATAAACTTTACTGTACTTAATACTATCGATAAATAAACTTATAATGTTATTCCACGACCTAACGTTAAACCTTTTTTAAAAACTTTGATAAGTTTTAATATTTTGTTGTACAAGATGGTTAGTAAAGTATATTTACATTCCTCTTTTGTTGTTACTACTTGTTTCATACAGCAATTGTAACGATTTGTTCACTGAGCTATGCAGCTCTCTGCCGCAGGCAGACTGTTTGTCGTCGAGTGAATAATGCGCATGCGCGGTTTTTCATGGGGAACATTCTAACTACGCATACTTATGCAGCAGGTTCTCGGTCAGAAAGAGTAACGGTCGTACATACAAACAAGCAGAATAATAGTATAGGTTATAAATATACTATAAATTAACAGTGTGGAAATAAAGTAACTTTTCCTAAGTAACAGCGTCTACGAAGGGTGGGGCCACAGAGATAAATCAAACGCAAAAGGGAGCCACGAGCAAAAAAAGGTTGAGATATACTGGTGTAAAGCCTTGGCAATTTTGTTGTTATCACAATAGTAGAAACCCTCGACATTTTTTATTGTTACTATTATGATGTTGTAAAACTTTGGAATTTTATTGTTCTCCTAATGACGCAAAGCCTTGAAGTATTTATTCTTAAGATGATAATTTAAAATATTCATGCTTATCTTGGTATCAATAATCATATAACATCTGAACAAAAATCATCCTTTATTTGTGTATTGTAGGGTTAATAAAACTCTACAGCAAAGCTTCAAATTTTCACTATCTTAATAATGTAAAATTGTTTATGCGATAGTTGTCTACAGGTTGCTTAGAAAAGTTCGTAACTTGGATGAACTGAATATCTCTCCACCTGTCCAAGTGAAATGAACTTCGTAGGTAACCGGTTTATGAACAACCAGAAAAATTAGTGTCTTAGAGAACTCGAAACAAGAAGTTTGACCGTAATTTATTAAGTGTCAAGTGTTATGATTGGTCATAAAGTGTTGGTTGAATAGGATATCCAATGACGGAAACGAGTTTTTTATTAGTCCTAATAAATTCATCACGATTTTATGGTTTTATAACCTTTTATGTAGTCCACGATAACCTATTCTGACCTATTCGCGGTAAAACTGAGTTCGACGAACGATAGATTTATTTACTGAGTTGTAAAATTGTTAACGGACTTTAGGTCCAGCAAGAACTTACATATGGCACTCAATGACTGTATACTAATTAATATTTTCAGAAATAAAATATTAAATTGGAATCATAATGTACGTTACAATACATATCAATGACCATAAAATGGTTTTCGTTTCATAAACCCTTAAAACTTATATCAGTTTTTAATATTTGTTTCCCTCGGATATCTACTGTATTTGCAGCCATGTTTCTTAGTAATGTGCTGAAAATAGACGATCTTAGCAAGTTCATCACATTTAATGTCATACAACCCTGCTGGGTTGTAAAAGAAGATGAGGGAATGTTAACCTCTCCGTCGTATTTATAATTAAGAAAACTTTCAACAAACAAATAACGAAGAAATTGTACTTCTTAGCAAATTGCCCCCCACCCCCGTGTATTATTATTTAACTTATAATTTATCCTCCTCTCATTTTATCCCTGGGGTTCACGTGTACATAAACAATATATGTTGTGTCATCTGTAATCGTTAGTGTGGTCCGGTTTAACAAAATTAAACTAATGACATTTATCGCTGTCAAACAAGAGGACAACTTCTAATTATTTTCATGGAAACCTAAAAGAGGGCATTGACATATTCACGAAAACGTCTATTATGTGGTGGAGATAAATCTATCTTATTTGTTAAAGAGTCACAAACAATCCACTGCAAAAACTTGTTGTAACTTCGGGTTCTCCACTAGCAATACAAGATAAAAATTTTCAAGCTGGTGCTTGGTACTGAAAGACCTAGATATATATATATATATATATATATATTAAACATTGAAATCTGTTTCCCCCCCTTTTTTTTTAATGGCTCACTTAAACTGTGTAAAACTCAAAGCTTTTCTAACCTGTGAGTGCGTTAGCTTCTTGTTGTTTTTATTTGTTACTTGCTGTACATATGAGCCACATGCACGAGCATTCCTATCTTTTTTTTTAAGCTGATATAACAAAGAACTCTGTGGAAGCAATGAAACGCAGCAAAGTTTTTAATTCTTTTACTTTTTCAGAAACATACAGTTTGAGGAAATGTTGACGCATCCATATACACACAAATATATACAAAGTGGGGGTGGAGGGAGATCAATCTATTTGCTTTTCTAAAAAACATTGTTGGAGGTCACTGTTATTTTTACCCCCCCCCCCAATAAAACATTATTATTATTGTAATAGATTATAAGCGGGTCAGGGGAGATAGTTGTTGTATTTACCATTTGGGGAAGAAGTTAAAAGCAAGGTTTAGTGGGATCACTGTTGTATTTATCCCTCAACGTAACAGTTTGGGGAAGGAATAATAAGATGAGCAAGACTTCGGGGAGATCGCCCTTAATATGCTTGCTGTGAATAAGATGGCTTCTTTGTTAGACTAGATATGAGACTCAAAAATTTTACACCATTGACCGTACACAGGAAGATCGATAAGTTTATTTTTTACTTTTGTAACAAATGTCATACGCTCCTTCAAGTCATGAAACACCAGTCCATGTACTTTGGAATCACTTTTAACATTTCCGAAAAATCCGTATAAGCGCCTGTTCTGACAAAAGACAATTGTGTTCCACGTGACATTTGAAATTAAATACAGTTTTTCATGATTTTACTACAATTTTAACGGTAATTGAAGTCCTTCTAAGCATGTTGCGCCACGTCATATATATATGATTATACTTTATCTCACATATGATAGCAGCTCATGTAATAAATTGCGTGACTAATACATTAAATTTTATTTTATTATTATTATTTTTCGTATGCTTGCAACTAAACTCACGCAACATAAAACTTCCAACTTTTTACGTTAAGGAATAAGAAAGGAACACTTTGCCTCTAAAATACCAAGTGTTAGAAGATAATGCATAGTTTTTTGTATGCCAAAAAGGGTAGACAAAGGAACGAAGTTTTATTTTTCGTGCTTATGTCCTCTTTTAACTTCAAGACATACCTTTCTTTCTACTTGTCACTCCTATAAAGTACTAATTTATGGCCTACTCTAAATCATAGAAACTATGGCGGTCAGTAGAAACTCTAATTAGAAATTTCATTTATTTCCTTCGGCATGTTGTCGACGACTAACTGTGACTTGTCTTTTCAAGATAAAGTGCTGTTTGTAACGCAAATCAGCAGTGAAGTAATTATATTAGAAAAAACAACAACTGAATAGAGTTCCACAAGGTACTCATTTCATTGCATAAAAGGTTGGTTAAGTTTTAAAATATAGAAGTTGATATGCGTATCAAAATGTTATCTTTCCCTTTTCTTAAAAACCTCCAACAACAAGTTATAAAATTAATTGGACAATTGTGGGAACACAATGAGCAAAAAAATGTCTTCTTTTGGAACTAACATCTGATTGATAAACAGGTTGTTATCTGCTTACACATCTGTATTCAGATGCTGACTAACTATTTAAGAAAGGTGTTTTGCCAGCCAGTATATAACGAGAAAAATATAAATAAAAATGTTCACTACGTTTTCGACAGTTCTTTACCAGCCAGTACATAAAGAGAGAGAGAGATAAAAATAAATGCTGACTGTGTATTTAATAGTGTTTTCCTAGTCAGCAAATAAAGGGATAGAGAAATAGAAATGTTATTTAGGTATTTTAAATATTTGACTGTCCTTTTCCAGGCAGTACATAAAGAGACGGAGATAAATATGAAATATGTATTTAACAGTTCTTTACACTTAAAATAGGAAGATAAATAGAAATGTTGACTATGTATTTAACAGTTCTTTACACTTAAAATAGGAAGATAAATAGAAATGTTGACTATGTATTTAACAGTTCTTTACACTTAAAATAGGAAGATAAATAGAAATGTTGACTATGTATTTAACAGTTCTTTACACTTAAAATAGGAAGATAAATAGAAATGTTGACTATGTATTTAACAGTTCTTTACACTCAAAACACGAAGGTAAATAGAAATGTTGACTATGTATTTAACAGTTCTTTACACTCAAAACACGAAGGTAAATAGAAATGTTGACTACATAGCGAACAGTTCTTCTTTCAGTCATTACATAAAGAGAGGAAGACTGATAACAAAGCAAGCAAGTATACTCGTTGAAATGTTTTTTGCATTAAAGTATTTATTTGTATATTATTTTCAACCCTGTGTTTTTGATTTTCGAGAATGTAGACTTATTAACACTTCTTTTTAGGCGACACGTGTGTGCCCGCAACAGTGTAGTCAACACTCCTTCGAGGCAGCGCGAATCCTACAGTAAGCCTGCCTACAAAAGTTACAGACGCGCCTGTGAAGACAACCCCGACAAAATATGCACATCGTATCGGTAAGTTACAAGTATGCCTCTGAAGACAAGCCTGACAGAATATGCACATCGTATCGATAAGTTATAGGTGTGTCTATGAAGACAATCTTGACAGGATATGCACATCGTATCGATAACTTACAGGTGTGTTTCTGAAGACAGTCCTGACAGGATATGCACATGGTATCGGTAAGTTACACGTGTGCCTTTGAAGTCAACCGAGACAGGACATGCACATCGTATCGGTAAGTTACAGGTGTGTCTGGAAAAACAACACTTACAAGTTATGCACATTGTATTAGTAAGTTATAGGTGTGCCTCTGAAGACAATCTTGACAGAATATGCACATTGTATCGGTAAGTTACAGGTGTGTCTATGAGGACAACCCTGACAGGATATGCACATGATATCTGTAAGTTACAATTGGGCCTCTGAAGTCAAACGAGATAGAATATGCACATCGTAGCGTATCAAAACAAGGCTGTTGTTAAACTCACAATATTCTGACAAGTTACATGAACGGTAACCCACCTAAGTTATTCAGATTTTAGATTAGTTACTAATCTTCTTATAAGAACAATCTGGCCAAGTTTGAATAAACGCAGACATTGACACCAAAAATTGAATAATTGAATAATTGAAGCAATTAAAACGGCAATAATCAATGTATTAGTACTATGGCAATTTCCCAGATGGCAGCACTTAACGTAACCAATTGTTAATAGCAAGAACTTCACGATAAGAAGTACTTATTTAATGTTTGAAATATCTAAATTTATATGCTTCAATAAACACGATTCGAAGCCAATGGTACAATAACCAACTCCTGATTTCACTTCTAGTTCCTTAAATGATCTGTTTTCACTCCTACGTTTTTGCAACTTTTACAAGTTTTTCATTATGTCAATAATTTTACGGGAAAGGTACAGAAAAAAGTAAATTTCCGTTGAAAACAGCGTTCTAATGAAGGGATTGTAACATATAAAAATACGTCTAATAAACAGAATATTATACTTAAAGTCTAATAGAAATCATGCCTTTCATCAATGGAACTTTAAAATGTCCCCCTTATCTCTAATAAACACAATATTTTACTTAAAATTTAGCACTAATTATGCCTTTCACCAATGTAGTTTATATAATGTCTCTTTCTCGTCTAATAAACAGAATATTCTACTTAAAACCTACAAGGTATAACATTACAGAAGTTGTATAATGACGCAGCGCACATGCACTCATGTTACCGTATCCAATAATATAAAATTGACCGTTACTCTTTACAAAGTGACCCTGTCTTGGCTGTGTTTTAGTGGACTAATATTTAGTAAAATACAGTAACATTTCAATTATTATACTTCATATATGTTTATAGATTATTATTTTTTAGAAATAAGTTATTAAACATATTTTTCTTAAAACATAGAAGTAAACAATTATCTCTTCTAGTTACGATCTTTGTACTCAGTTGATGCTTGACGTAGGTTGCTAAGCCTTTTAAAATTTCGCACGAGAAGGATATGAAACGAAATACTTTTTTTAAGTTTTACGTATACAGTTGAATAACCAAAAAATCATAGATTACAATACTGATATCACAGAATACCACTTTTTGATACATGAACATGCAGGTGCTTATTCTTGTATATGTGTACCAAATTACGCACCTGTGCGCGCATGTACCAAAATAAGCTCCTGCGCGCATGTCACAGAATATGTTCTAATCGAACACCATAACAATTGTTTTCTGTTGTCGAAATGTTACAAGATATGTACATATATATTCTATTTCAGAGAAAGAGAAAAGTTGGTTGATTATTTACTTTTAAAAATATCTCTGTTAGAAAAGTGCGTTGCTGTTAATTTCTAACTTATAGACCTGTAGACTTTGTGATAAATTGATTTTAACTTCCCACAACAGTGACTTAAAAACATTGTTTATTGTAGCAGAGCAGCTAAGCCTCTCGCTACTTTATTAATTCTTATATTACATATCTACATGTTGCTGGGATAAATACCTAACAGATACATATAATGTAAGGGCAACAAGGGACTTATTAGTCATTAAATTATACAAACATTACAGAATATTGCATTTTACGCGCGCCATCTTTATTATTATTATTTTACAGAGTTTATTTTAAAAAACGAAACTGTAAACCTAATGAATGAATTCTGAAATATGCATCATAAATTACTGGTATTTTGTTTCAACATTATTTTCAATCAGTTTCGCTGTTTATCTCCATACTGTCATTTTGATTTTATTAATTAAAGAGTGCAAGAATTGTAACGAAATTGATGAGAATATTGCTTTGACCAAAGGAACTGTCAATTACCTGCTAAGAAAGTTTTGAATTAAACATGCCCGCATTATAGGAATGTCGATTATTATTAGTAATGTCGATATTATAAGGTTAACAGCTTCAAATAGGAATTTGAACAGATTAATTCATTATTTGGAGTAATCCTTTTTATTTCAGTGTAAACTTCTGAGTATTTGGTTCTGTTTCATTCTAGTTTATGAACCTACATCGTACCATCTACAAGTCTACACTTTTTTTGAGTATAACCTTTTTTATTTCAGTCTAATTTATGAAATTGCATATCGTACTGTTTACAAGTCCATTCCCCTCACTGAAACAACTTACGAATGTTGTCCAGGATGGACTCGCAGAAACCCCGCTGCACACGGATGTATGGAAGGTAAAAATATATTTATTTATTGAATCGTCTTATTTATATATTATAAACATGTGTTTGTAGATAATTTCTGAAATTGTTTATTCTGTCTTTGGAACAACAACAAAAAACACTGAGTTTTTATTAAATAAAAACAGAAATTGAAAATTGCACAAAATGGTTCAACTACTTTCAGGAGCCTTTCTGGATATAGGAAGGAAGAATTCACGACGGCTTAGGCCTAGGAAGCAATTAATTTTAGTGAGAGACTGTCGGTAAACCTTAGCACTGTAGGGGCTTGATAAAGAGATTCTCTCCCGCATGCCTATAAAAACATGATGCTTTTTTGTTTGTTTTTTTGCAAGCATCTCGTTAAACATTCAGGACGGCTTATGCCTAGGAAGCAATTAACTTTAGTGAGAGACTGTCGGTAAACTTTAGCACTGTAGGGGCTTGATAAAGAGATTCTCTCCCGCATGCCTATAAAAACATGATGTTTTTTGTTTTGTTTTTTGCAAGCATCTCGTTAAACATTCAGTACGCAGTGCTTAGAAACTCAATAAAATGTTTTCTAGTTATTTGCTTTAACGTTTTATCAGTAGGGACTATAACTTTGTGAGTCAATGCTTAGAAACGTCCCTGTCTGTGATATTCGTATAGAATAACATTTTCAAATAAACCTGAACGAGATGAACGTCTGGTAACACGATTTAAACAGCCCCTTCACAGTGATTTTGTGTGTGTGTGATAAGTAAATCAAACGTATAAAACCCGAAATAATAATATGTTCTGTTTCTGTTTGTAAATTATACTGTGAATAGACAGGAGTAGTCATATAAACATCGTGCTATTTCTTACTTATCCCATTATGTGTTCTGTCTGGTTTGTTTGTGTTTTGATGTGTTTTTTTTTATAGAAGTTTGTTATCCTGTTAGAAACAGATGACTTGGGGACCACGAAGTAATATCTCAATATAAATAGATATCGTCAGAGCAATAAGTCAGTGCAGATGAGGTTACTTGTGAAAATACGGTTAACTGTACTAAGCATCACTAGATGACGCTGTGAGGGTGGACCGGTTGTGACTTAACGACTAACTTGTTGTGAATACGAACGTTCATAGTTCGCATCCTGTTGCTGAAAAAAAAAAAAAAACTCCCTCCGCACTTTGAGGCTGTAGGAGCGCAATAATAATGATAGTCATATCCTACAATTCGATCAAATAAGAGTTGGAGGCGGGTGCTATTGACTCAATGCCTTCCCTTTAGTTTATCAGTTCAAAATTACGGATGGCTATACGTAGACATCTTTTTGTACCTTATTATCGAGAAGTTGCTAGTCAAACAACTAAGACGTATTACATTTTTCTGTGTAACATATTAACATGTAACAGAAATATCAAATGTTCCGTAAGGAGAAACTAGTAACCGTATTTTAGTAATTTAGTAATATATTTACTTATTTGAAATATACTCGTTTAACACTTTCTTTAGCAACTTGTTCATCTTCTTGTAAAAATGGAGGGACCTGTTCGAAACCAAACCAGTGCTCTTGCCTGCCTGGCTGGACCGGGCGATACTGTGAAAAAGGTAAATGAAGCTGGATAAGAGTCTTCAATTTCTATATAACAAAAATAATGTTATACACCGTGAAAAACGAGCATTTTCCCAAGATTACACTAACAAAAAACAAGTTTCTCAATGCTGATTCAATCACAAAACAATTAAATTCGTCGATTAATGCTGCGTTATAAATTTGAGAGTAAGTTGTGAAAACGAAATGTTTTTAAACAGTCCGTTAGATATATACGGTAGTATTTTGCTACACAACTTATTCAAACTTTACAGATGTTTTAAATTCTTAAGCAAATATTCTATACCTTCACATTTTATTACATTTAGTAACGTGGTCATTGGTCAAAATCGTTCATAAAACAATCTTAACAAAACATTGCGATACTTTCATTTAATGGGCTGGGTGTGGACCTTGTCGGGCTGCGGATTACAATATCCGGCGCTCAAAATGAGATGACTTTGAATTTGCTCTGAACTTGCAGCCACAAATGCCTTACAAAAATGACAGTTGATCCTTTTAATCGGTTCAAAGAGCCGTAAAAATCTCTTGTGGCGGAGTGCTCGGTCTGGCTACTTTTCCTCCGTTCATTAGTTCCAAATTAGAGACAGCTATATTTGCATCCCAGAGGTCTCTAATGACCTGGTCGTTTTGCCCGAGTACGCATGAAGTGCCTGTGAATTCAGGTTGAGAAATCTAATTTCCATCTGTTTAAAATGGAGTTCATGACGTCTTAGACTCTTACAGTAATTAGATACTGGATTGACGAAGTCTATCCTTTATATATTTCGAACATCGTTAGGACATCGCCTATCTACATTATCAATACTTCACAGGGAAGCGAGTGTGTTTACTGTACATTTTATAAACTCGTATATGCATTACCAATACTTTACTGGGATGCGAGTGTGTTTACGGTACATTTTATAAGCTCGTATATGCATTACCAATACTTCACAGGGATACGCGCGTGTTTAATGTATATTTTGAAACTTAAAAAAAACATGAAATCCCAGTCCAAACAAATGCAGTAACATTATTTCTTTCTTACTGTCTCTTTTTTCTCTCAGTTATCATAATCTCCCAGGTATTATCGAAATTGTAAATGACTTAAATAATACACACACCTCTGAGTAGAGAAAAAAATCAAGGTATTATATTAGCACTTTGTGTTTGAAATTACTACTGATTATATACTATTATAGGTTTATAATTTTGTGTGTAATATAAAAAACAAAGAAATGAGGCTGTCATGGCAAACTTATTATAAATAACGTTTAAAGTTATGAGTGTTATGTGAGTATTGTTTTAGTTTGTTTAATGGTTTTCCTCGGGAGTTAACGTCTGCTGATATGTAACTTTCTGTAATATAACTAAAATACACTTAATTAAATGTGTATCCGAGTTGTATAATGACATTTAGGTTTAATAATAGGTGTGTCGCATAAATATCAAGTCCTAATTATCATTATGGAGTGTTATTGTATATCGCAATATTTGTAGAGCTTTAGGTTGTCTTTAAAGAATTACCACCAGTATATGTCTGGACGCATTTATTATTAAAAACAGCGAATTATGTGTGTGAGAGTTTAAATGTTTTATATTTGTATAGATTTTTGGTTCCTTCTCTGTTTTCATATAGATGAGAACGAGTGTTTGAAACAAAACAGAACATGTGAACACAAGTGTATTAACACTCTTGGCAGTTACAGCTGCGAATGTCACGATGGATTTATCTTACAGATGGACGGAAAATCCTGCAAAAGTAAAATGTTTCTTTGTTTCCTTTAAAGAAATCACTCGAATGCTTTGTGAAATATCACTCAAAACTTAATGTAAAATCTTACAAAAAATGCAACAACATTTATTTAAAATGTCTAACGTAAAACATGTAATAAGATCAATTTTTTATGATTTCCATTCCTTTACACTGGAAAGCTGTACTATTTGAATTAGCATCACAAAATATGTAGATAAACTATTTCATAGACAAACATAGACAGATGGCAATATCTATTTCCCTGAATAAAATTTATCGTGAAAATAGAGTATTTACAGATAGACGATGACGCCCTGTTAACTTAGGTTTATTCGAGTTAATTGCTTTTGAATAAATATCAGTTGAAATATTTTTGTATTACACTGATAAAATACAGTTGGTCATTATTGCTAGAATTACATTTTATTTTTCTAAACTATTTATGCACCAAATTTATTGCGGGTTCACGATTTTGTTATGATGCAACTATGGGCTCCACCAATAGTAAATGGTATAAAAACAAGGCCCCCAGTGGCACAGCGGTATGTCTGCGGACTTACAACGCTAGAAGCCGGGTTTCGATACCCGTGGTGGGCATAGCACAGATAGCCCATTGTGTAGCTTTGTGCTTAACTTCAAACAAACCAGATAAAAATAGGTTGATAATTCAAGGATTTAGCTAGCTAGATTTAAATAAACTAATTGTACTAATATTAAATTACTGTTAAATCATTCATGTTTCTTTCAAAACTATTATAAAAAGAGTCATTTTCAAATTTGTTTTTCCCGAAATATTTCGTTTCAAATATCACTTCTTTCTAAAATGTCTCAGGAGAAAAATTTTGTGTATTTAGTGAATCTTCACACTGTTCCTGAATACCAGAAGTTTGTACAAAATTACCAGGAACTGAATCAGAGGATTGTCGTACTAGAAAAGGTATTGTTATTTATAATGACTTGGGTACATTCCAAAAAGATAACCTTCTATACAATATCCTGTAAAATTAAAGCGTTTCTTTTTACTTTTTTCCCTATTGCTCTTTCAAACGATTTCGTACGTATACTAAGTTTCAAGAACAAAGTTGCTTTCGATTTGTTAGAAAAAACTATAAACTAAAAAAAAAAAGTTATATTTTTTCATTTTCGGTAGGCTCGAATACATTATGATAGAAATATAAGCATGAGATTCAAAATATCTTTCGTAGCTAGAAGTACTGCGAGAGGACATGTTTTATCATTTCAAGATAATGTCTGAAAGAATCTGATAGGAAATGTACCCTTTGATTTTACAATTATCAGATTTACTTTGTTTAGCCTCCAATGATCATCATGTGCCGTCTTCCTCAGGAAGGTTGGCTGTCACAATCCGCCACTTCTGTCTGTTCTGTGATTTTCTTGCCAGGTCTTCATATTTTGCTACCTTAGTCCATTCGTTAATATTTGTCATGATTATATCTTATAACCAGTGTAGACGTTTAGTCCAATGTGTATCTCGTCTCAGTTTCGCGAGTTAAACCATTATATACTATTTATTTAGAAAGAATGTGGCAAGTACTATTTTCTGTATCTTGGAGTAAGCTGATTTGAATGTGATTAAGACTCACTTCTATCCCAGAAAAGATTCGAGTTTGATCGTCATCTCTCAAATTTGCTGAATTTCTTTCTGTTTCAATATGTCAGTCAATCTTGTTGTTTTGTCATGTTTTTTAAGTTAGTAGATCTTATCTTTTACTTACGTCGTCTTATTGATGTGATTTTTCTCAACTAAGTAGTTATTTGTTTCCTTGCGTCGTTTTATTATTTTTTTTAATTTAGTAGTTCGTCTTTATTCCAGTATATAGTATCGTTATCATGGTTTAACCTAGAATATCTTCTGTATTTTAGTATATCGCTGTTGTTGCCGTGTTTTTTAATTTAGTAGTTCTTCTTTATTCTAGTATATAGTATTGTTATCATGGTTTAACCTAGAATATCTTCTGTATTTCAGTATACCGCTATTGTTGTCGTGTTTTTTAATTTAGTAGTTCTTCTTTATTCTAGTATATAGTATTGTTATCATGGTTTAACCTAGAATATCCTCTGTATTTCAGTATACTGCTATTGTTGTCGTGTTTTTTAATTTAGTAGTTCTTCTTTATTCTAGTATATAGTATTGTTATCATGG
>NW_013665991.1:126485-158754 GCF_000517525.1 Limulus polyphemus | reverse complement strand
TATATAGTATTGTTATCATGGTTTATCCTAGAATACCCTCTGTATTTCAGTATACCGCTATTGTTGTCGTGTTTTTGAATTTAGTAGTTCTTCTTTATTCTAGTATATAGTATTGTTATCATGGTTTAACCTAGAATATCTTCTGTATTTCAGTATACCGCTGTTGTTTTCGTGTTTTTTTGTTCTCTTTGCTTTTTTGTTTTACGCAGTACTTCTTTGTCAGGCCCGCCGACATTAAGGAGAGGCCACATAGGGGCTGTCTAGGGCACCAAATATTTGAGAGCTCGTAATGGTGCCATTTTAAAGCACAGAATACAGTAATTTTGTTTAAAATGACATAAGTCCGTTGTCATGTTTCGGTTTATTATAGAAAATAAAGAGCTGTATATATCGGGTACTCACTTGTTTGTAAGCTTCGTCACAGTTTAATGAAATGAATATATGAGAAAATTAAGGTCTATGTTCAGTTTTAAGCATGTTGTCACAGTGCTAGCTTTTAATCAAATTTATTTATTTTTTAATTAATTTAGTGTTTTATTTAGACGAGCTCAAATGTTTCGTAATACACTTATTCCATCATCAGCAAAGTCTTAAAACAATATTTCCTTGACATCGTTGTATTTGGTCCAGCACTGTTGCAGCTTGGGTATACTCGTTTTATAGAACTTTTGTCTTGTATGTTCAGAAACATCTCGACCGCTGTGATCACTTCATCATCATCATCAAAATTATTTCCACGAAGTTCTTTCTTCAACTTGGAAAACAGGCAAGAAAGACTGAGGGAGTCAGAACAGGTGAATAGACTGGTTGGAAAGCAGTTCCAAGCCGCATTAGGTCACTGCAATGTGAGCTGTATGGGACGACATATTGTTCTGGAGAAGCAGCGTTTTCGACTCAACTTTCCACGATGCCTGTTCTTAATGGCTTAACGTAACCACTGCAGTTCATCAGCAAATTACTTTCCATTGAAGGTCTTGTCTTTTGAGAGGTAGTCAGTCATGATCACCCCATGAGAATGTTGACTATGACTTATGTATTTTCTCACTGCCTGCTCTGCTGTTTAGTTTAAAGATTAAATTGGTGAACCCATGTCTCATCCTGAGTCATAATTTGTCTTGGTCTGCTTTAAACTGCTCCAAACATTTGCCAAGTCGATGTTTCATCCTGAGTCATAATTTGTCTTCGACAGCTTTAAACTGCTCCAAACATTTACCAAGTCGATGTTTCATCCTGAGTCATAATTTGTCTTGGTCTGCTTTAAACTGCTCCAAACATTTGCCAAGTCGAGTTCTTTTGTAATCAGAACCCAACATTCTGGGCATTCAACTTGTTGATCCCTTCTTCTTGGCCGAGTCTTCAGTGAGATTTGTCGAGGTTTCGAAGATTCGGTGGAGCTAGTGTTACACCATTCAAAACAGACAGAAATTAAATAAAAAAAAACGTTTTGGCTTCAGGTAGTGTTACAGCTGTACTTTGTTGAGCTTTAGAAGTTTCGGTGGAGTTATGTTGGCTATATGAGTGTGAAATACATATATAAAAATATATCAGTAAATTATAGAAACTGAATCAACATTTACAAATTCTGAAGTCTGAATTACTTGCAATAGAAATGGATAAGTAAAATTTAGTGAGTTCGAAAATAACGTTAACTTATGAACAATAATATAATGATGATGATAACATACTGAATGTTGTATATTGTACAATAGTTGATATTGTATAAACTGTTTGCAATGGTATAGGTTATACTAATTAACCTTGATTTTAAGCTAAGATGTGATCAAATCAAGTATTATTACAAGCAGAGCTTTAATAGCTAAGCTCATTATATTCACCCATTAATAACGAATAGTAACAATTAGATTTAATCCTAGTTTGAGTAAGGACACAGCCTTCATTTCTGCCTAGGGCGCCAGTTAAACTTAGCTAGCCCTGGCTCTGTTCCTTATTTATTACTAGCCGTCCTTACCCGGAATTGCCGGGTATTACCTGAACAGAAGGCCGATGTTTAGCTATTTTTAAGCAGAAAGGATTAAACGAAGGTCACGCGTTCTTGATGTTTCTTGTGAACGGCCCTCTACATGGTGGATGCAGTCACGTCTTTGCCAAATTGTCGCTCTTGCTCAGTCTCCACTTGACTATGAGCAGTTTGTCTTTTTCGTTGTCTGTGAAGGCGTGTTTTCCTTTCTTGTGGAGTTTCACTCTGTCGCCTCTTTTTCTTATTCTTGACATTTTACTCTGAGGTACATAATCAGTGTCAGAAATGTTTATCATACCTAACTTCTCTCCCAAAATAAAGTGAACAAAAACCAATAGCCGCGGCAATTGAAAATTTTTTAGGCAGGATTAGAGTAAATTAATCTATGAGACCCTTTTATTACCGTATTTTTCGGTCTATAAGACGCACTTTTTACCCCAAAATATGATGTCAAAATCTGCTTGCGTCCTATACACCGAAGGTATGAATAATGTATATATATACGATATACACACAAGCCATGTGTAAATATATTTAAATAGCCATGCATAGTTTAGTTCAATTGAATATGTTATTTATATCAATACTAGTTTTTTTCTTTTAAAACATAACTATTTATAATGTTCCCTAAATAATAAAAAAAAACAATTACAGTGAAAGCAATGAAGATTTTGTAGGTTTTGAACCAAACTAAATAACAGTAAACCTTTTTTTGATTTACGGTATTTTCTTATTTTGATGTTTTGAGCTCTTTTATGTTTAGAACAATATATACGAATTTTTAAAGTATCAAATTTAATTTTTGTTCAATAAAAACCTTTCAAATGCGACTGTAGCTTTTTTCCCCAAAACTTTGTCTTCAAAATAAGGGTGCGTCTTATACACCGGTGCGTCTTATATTCCGGAAAATACGGTAGCTATATTTTTGTGCGCCAGCAATACCAAGCGTGGGGCGCGCTTATACCCGATTCGATTTTATTACTTATCCGGATATCTACTAGTTTATCCTCAACTTGAAATTATTTTAGGCAGGATTGGAGTAAATTAATCCATGAGACCTTGGGCGTGGTCAAATATATCAATCGAAAGGTTTTGACATCCTGAGTCCAAAACTGTAATTAGATCTCAAATCAGTCAAGAGGTGACGGAGCTATGAGCTAAAAGGGTAGACTGGTAGATATCCTGATTAATAATAAAATCGAATCGGGTATACGCGCGCACCGCTTACTACTTTACTACTGCTGGCGCACAAAAAAGGGGAAAAAAGTCTCATAAATGAATTTACTCTAATCCTGCCTAAAAGAACTTCAAGTGCCGCGGTTATTGAGGATTCCCTCGTGTTTTATATCGGTCATGCTTCACACTGTTTCATTCGATTTGCCAATCGTGATTTTGTATTTTAAAATCCTAACAGTTCTGATTCGCACCATTATTTCATTCTTTTTAATTGGCTCTTGTCAAACTCTAGTATAATTTCCACTTTTTAAGTTAATTATTTTTATAAATACATACCAAACTCTAGGACTGTGCCTTCTGTTTAGCTGTGTCAGTTTTGCTGTCACGTGTCAAACTCTAGGCATTTTCATTCTCTTTAGACGAGTCAATTCTACTGTTATCTGTCAGATTCTATTTATGATTTCTCTGTTTCAATATGCCAATCTTTTTTTTTATATCATCTGTCAAACTCTGTGAGTTTCAAGTTATTTAAATATTCAATAGTTTTTTTTTATCTTTCAAACTTAGGCACTTTTTATTTTGAAATTTCAGTTAGTTTTGCTAGTTTCACTTTTAGATTATATTACTTCCCGTCACTTCAATTTAAGCTATTAACTTCATCTATTTTTCATTTTCGACACTTTCCATATTTCCAATATTTTATTTCACTTGCTTTAACATTTGTATATAATACATTTCATGACAAGTAATGACCAATAGAAAGATTGGTAAACATCTTTCAGGTTAGAATAATAATGATAAAATAATCCAACTAATTCCTCCTCAGAAAATCTGTGAAAGGGGTGAAACCTGAAAAGACCTAATAATTTCGGCTAAACTTCTAACTCGCAATAGTAGGCTAAATTGTTACATTTCTCTCTGTTTTTTATACTGAATATCCGAAGTAAGCCTTTTGTTCATAGAATGTTGGCCTTGATAAAACCTGTCAAAATGTATATAAACTGAAACATTGTTTTCAAAATGTTTTGTTAGCTTTGAATTTAAGATCTGAAATGAAAACCAATATTACAACATAATAGAATAGTTTATAAAATTTAAATTATTTATAGACAGGAGTCATTTAAAATATTAGATAATAGTTTGTTACCAGGTTTATCTCACATCTCATAGAATTCGAAATATAAACGCGATGAAAGCGTTGTTAGTCAACGATGTAGATTAATAACATGTTAATATTGGCTAAACAAAAATAAAATTAAAGCGAGTCAATATTGGCCCTTACAACTTAAACATAATAATATTGGTTCCCAAAAACCTAAAACAAAAAAATGTCAGTATTGGCCTTCATAAATTAAAATACGGTAATATTGGCCCTCCAAAACCTAAAATACAAATTGTCAATATTGGCCCTCATTACCTAAAGTGAAAGCATGGTATAATTGATCCTGAAGGCTTAAAGTAAAAACATGAATGTTTTTTTTTACGTTTGAGCGATAATAATGGCGTGTCTAACCGAATATTTTCTTTGTTAAATAGATGATAATGGCGTGTCAAACTGAATATTTTAGTTAAAGGGATGATAATTTGTCCAACTGAATATTTTATTCGTTAAAGGGATGATAATATTGTATCCAACTGTATATTTTATTCGTTAAAGGGATGATAATGCTGTATCCAACTGTATATTTTATTCGTTAAAGGGATGATAATGCTGTATCCAACTGTATATTTTATTCGTTAAAGGGATGATAATTTTGTATCTAACTGAATATTTTCTTTCTAGATGTGATGATATTTTTTATATTTTGCTTCATTTTCTAGATGCAAGAACAGCACAATCTGACAGACCTGGAATATCGCGTGCAGAAGATAGCTGAATCGGTGTCGTCCATGACCGAGAAAAGCACAGAAGCGCCAAGTTATTCTTCAGCCCTACAGGGCAACACCAAAGATTATACATATCCCTTCTACGGTTCTCCATGGGAGAGGGTTCACTCATTGAGCGAACAGATTTCGATGCTCGAGGAACGGCTCGCGGATTGTACGTATAAACATTGTAATATTTTTATCTTTGTTCCCAACGACTCACGATTTATCCATCTGTTTAAAAGACCAAAATATTCATATAAAAGTTGTAGTACATCTAATATAAAATTCAAGTTTCGAGTAATTGAGAAACACACATATATAATCATTTGGTTAACATATCGCCGACTCCAAGTTTATACAAAATTAAGAAAAACAATTTAAATTAACTTGTGACATTAAACATTAATGATCATGTAAATATGTCTCGTTTAGTTAAATATTTTTGTATTCACACTGCATTACTAGGCAATCATTATCTTGTTTATGAATGATTACAGGTACTTGTAACGAGCCACAACGGAGATCTCGGCGAAGACCAAACTTTTGAACAGTTTAAAAATATAATTGAGGAATTAAGCGCCCTCTACAGGAATACAAGAGAGACTAGAGGATATGAAGAATCTGTCTTGCTCATGTTGGATTCTCAATTCTTTTTTTTTTTTCTTGGTTAAACAAATAAAAGTGTTTTTAATGTTCTTAAATAATATAATAAAATTATTTCTACTCTCAATTAACAAGACGTGAAACGGCGAGTTTGTGGTTAAGAGCCAGTTACCTTAAAATGAAAATTGAATGATAGTCAAGAAGAGTGGTCATTTCGAAACTATAAATATTAAGTGTATTTGCTAAAGATCCTTATCATGAACTGCTTACTGTGAAAGAAAAAAAGTGAATAATTAATGATTTTATGAAGTGTCTCTCTTGAACTATCAACGAAACGGGAAGTGAAGTGGATATTTATAAGAGACTGTGTATTATTCTTGACAAGAGAACACATGACAGACATCACTTTTAATGTTAATACACTTCTAAGACTATGACATAAGTTATAATAAATTGCTGTCAAGTTGTGTATACTTTTGTACGACGCATAACCAGTCACTTGTTTTAAAGCTTTGAGCTTAATGATGCTTATTCATGACCATCCTCACATTTTTCTTCTTTTTTTATATACTCAATTTTTAGTTTATTATATCTTGTTCCTAAGTTTCTAAGTGCTTAAATTATTTGAGTCCCAGAAACTGAACTCTCTTATCCTGAAATTTGAATTGCAACGAATTTTATATCCTCATCATTTTGATGACGTTTCCACGTGAAAATATGAAAACAATCATATCATTAAAATCTTTGAAGTTTGAACTTGCGTCTATATATGTTCGATCATTCCATAACTTTTGGTGATTAGATTGAAAAAAATTCTATAAAAACTCGTTATCGTACGAATACTTTTCAGTTTTATTTCAGCTATTTCTAAAGTAATGTAGCTGTTTCTATTATTTCAAGAATTTTTGTTATTATTAATACGACGTACATGGATAAATCTTGAGAAGTTTTTGATGAAACTCTTAATTTCAAAGATTTAATTTCTTATCATCGTTAACAAATAACTGTCGGAAATTCATCGTTGTTATCAGGTAACTATTGGAAGTTCATCAATACCATTTGGTAACTGCTGGAAGTTCATCGTTGTTATCAGGTAACAGTTGAAAGTTCATCATTGTCAACAGCTACTTGATATTAATGGTGAACTTCCAACACTTACCTAATAACAACGATGTACTTCCAACATTTACATTATGACAATGATGAACTTCTAACTGTTACCTGATAACAACGAGCACTTCCAACAGTTACCTAATGACAATGATGAACATCCAACTGTTACCTGATAACAACGATGATCTTCCAACAGTTACCTAATGGAAGTTCACTATTATTATCAAGTAGCTGTTGGAAGTACATCGTTGTTATCATGTATCTGTTGGAAGTTCATCATTGTTATTAGGTAACTGTTGGAAGTTCACCATTAATATCAAGTAGCTGTTGGAAGTTCACTGTTATTATCAAGTAGCTGTTGGAAGTTCATCATTGTTATTAGGTAACTGTTGAAAGTTCACTATTATTATCAAGTAGCTGTTGGAAGTTATAATAAATGTTGGCATTTCAATGATAAATAAGAAATTATCAAAATAGTCTCGCCATACGAAAAAGCAGATATTGTAATTCGTAACTGGCTGTACTAGTACGGTGATTGTTCATTTCTTTGTATTTTTGACTGCTCCTTATATAATATATATAATCATGGAACTTTTGGTAATGACGAATGAAATATTTCACAGATTTTTTATTTGTTTAATTTTATGGAAATAACTTGATTTACTGTAATTTTTGTTTCATAATGATATTTACATTCTATGTTTAATGGTTTAGATGTTTAGTTGATAAATGCATATTACTTGACAATTTAAAGTTTTTACACTTTATGTTACCCGGATAGGGTAAATAGACACCTAGATCCAGAAAAGTTACTGTTTTTTGTTTTTTTAAACATTCTCAGTTGTTATTTTATGTTTTGAGGGCAGATGAAATCATTCAACGTACATGAAAAAAAAGAAAAGATTATTTAACATGACATAATGTCATAATACGTAAATACAGATGCTGATATATTATGTCGTTAAACTTTGCTGATTTATAAGAAAGTGTACAGCTAGGCAAAGCCGACGAATAATACATTTTTGGCTAGAAAAAGCTTATTAAGGCTCTTATACGTACACGTTTATTATTTTATTCTAAACGAGCCCTACGTATGGGTGTCTTATGTTGTTTTATATTACGTTCAGGCTTCTCTTATTAAGTTGAATGTCAAGTTTCTTGTTAGGGGATTAGATAAATAAGCTATATAAATACTTTAATTTATATTCCAGCACATTCGTTGCAAGACTTGTATAGTTGGATTTCAGCTTGTTGCACATTAGGTATTTCTAATATTTTATATGTACAAAAATATTTACTAATAAGGCTTGTAAAACTAATTATTTCCACCAACAGGCTTAACATTTGTGAGAAAAATCACGTAAACTGCAGATATGTTTTCTATATTAATCTTAATTTCCTCATTTCGGATACCCAAATAGAGGTGTGTAAAAATTAGCATTGCAGATCTATTTTTGTATTTCACAAGTCACGGCCAAAGAAGCCTTTCGTTCAGTACCAGAACACACCAGTTAGGTTGAATGATGAGAGACAAAAACTCTTCTGAAACGCTATATATACATGCAACATAAGAATTTAAAAGCTACTGTTTATATGGCGAAAGCTGGCGAAGCATTGAAAAACAATAACCCTATCGTTTGTTGATAAAAATAATGTAAACTACAGTGGTTTATAGTTTTATTTTCTTACAAACTCTCCGCACACTTACTATAAGGCCTATGATTTTATATATGTTATGGATTGTTTTATTTTAGTTGATCGTCTGGATTAATTTGTGTAGTCTTTAGAAAGTTCATATGAACAGCCGACATACAGAAATTTAGCTTAGCGGTTATTCAAAGTAACTAAAAAATTTTACGAGCAAAGAGTTTCGCACCTGTAAAGTCGTGATTTTGAATAGAATAAAGTTGTTTTCCAAGATAAAGTGTGTTCACTTTCAATATTATATTATTAAACTATTAACAATTTTCTACTACGTTTAGAACCGACTCTTAACTGACGTAAAACATCACTAAGTTTATGTGTGGATGCAGATGGTAGAATAAGAATGGATTGATTATTCAGCTTTTCTGATTAAAATGTTATTGATGTATAAACATCATAATTCAAGATGTTACATTTAGGAAGACCAATCTCAATTAAATCGTGCAGTTATTTCCTGGATGACATAGATATCAGAAACAATATTGTTTTCATACAACTTCATTTTTTACGCAATCTTCAGTTTCTCGAAAAACAAATAAAAAATTTCATTAACTCTAAGAAGCGATACCCGGGACTTTGTTTATGATATATTATATAAAAGTCCAGTTTACTGGTACATTCACAAGCATGTATTCATTTATATACGTGTCACACACTGATGAACGAAATTTTGAAATGCAATCGTGCAATTTATAATCTTTTCAATCTTTTTCTTGTTCTTTCTTGTTTTAGAGCAGCTTCTGGAATTTAATGTTACGCATTTTTCTTTGTAAGTTTTTAGACTTCGTTATATCCTTGAACGCCAACACTAAAAAAAACAAAAAAAAACAACCATATTGAAGCGAACATGATGCCACAATTCTCAGAAAGAAAGGTTAGATGTTTTATAGGAAGTTGTTAGCAATTAATACTATTTACTTTGAATGCTATAGGTCTATGAAGCTAAACTTTATGAAAATGTTTATTAGGCGTACTAAAAGTTAAGTTAGTCACAGCGTAATATATTAAATGAGACGTTTTAAAGTAAGTGTTCGTCATATAAAATGTTTAGGAAAAATTACGCATAAAAACTACGACACTTAGTACACATGTTGTGTTGCAAGTCTGTAAACCATACAGTAATGTGTCTCCTGGGGAGTCAGCGGTAAGTTTACGGACTTACAAGGCTAAATTCCGGGGTTTGATTCTCTGCGATAAACAGATCATAGATAGCACATTGCATTAATAAAACAACAACAACATACAATAGTGATATCAAAGAGAAACAATTTCAGAAAAAGAAAGTATTTCTACAGATACATATCCTGTTTTAAGTGTATCCATTTACTATAAAACGATAGTAGGCCAAAGCTAGGCCTGACATGGCTTGGTGGTTAGGGGGCGCTCGACTGCGGGTCGCGGGTTCGCATACCCACTATTGAACATGCTCGTCCATTCAGCCGTGGAGGTGTTATAATGTGACGGTCAATACCACTATTCGTAGATGAAGGAGTAGTCCAAGAATTGACGTTGGGTGGTGTTGACTAGCTGCCTTCCTTCAAGTTTGCCACTGCTAAATTAGGGACGGATAGCGCAGATACCCCTGGTGTAGCTTTGCGCGAAATTCAAAACAAGCCAAAACTATGATGCTCTAAGGATCGCCCATTCATCTAAAATAAAAGAAGATAATGACAGAAATGTATAACAAAACCTTTATATTTATTTAATATTAAAGCTACTGATAATGACAGTGGAACAAACTAGCCAATCAAGTGATCATTAAAGTTAATGTGAATAGAACAACTGAAAGAATAAAATTTATGATAACTTTATGAATACATACAAAACTGAATACATTTTAACATGAACGCAAATGAAAGTAAAATACTAACCATATAATATTCGAAAATAAGTAAAGTACACTTTAAATAGCTAATTCAAAATAAACTACATGTTGAAAGTTCTGTTTGAAGTGAAATAATTTATTAAAAACATCTGAAGAAATTGAAAAATTGATATAAAAGAAGATATATATATATGTATGTATGTGTGTGTGTGTGTGTGTGTGTGTTGTTAAAAACCTTAACTTTGGAATCATCACACAAAATATAACGTTGCTCGGAATCTTTCATTTCCCAATATTTTTTTATATTTGAAACGTGTATATTGTGTCTTGATACTTGTAGTTCTCGTTGTTTGAATTGAGTATTACTGCATCATAATATCGCGTAGTTTGTGGAACGTTCTAGGCCTCTGTCAGTCTACAAATACGCGTACAAAATGTAGTTCGAGTTGGTTAGAAAAAGTTATATAGTTAAAAAGAGAAAATATAGATCTGGATTGAGTAATTATAAGTTTAGCTATAAAGAGCTTATGGTGGCGAGGTGTAAAGTGAAATTATCACTGATTGTATTGTCATAACAGAGCAGAGAAGAATAACATGTCTTGTCAAATTGTGTTCTAAAGTAATTGAACCAGTCTGTGTGTATTGACGTAAAAGATATAATTATTTAAAGCTCTAGATACAACTATGATAACCAATAGTTTAACGAACATTTGTATATACGTTTGACTTGTTTAATATATAATTTTAAAACAAGTGGACTGTGTACTATTTGTTTATTGTTGAAATTTATCGCCAACAAGTCACAGGTACCTACTGTAAAGAATCCAACCTATACATACGTAAAAAAACTGACACTCACTAATCTAATGGGGTACGTGCTAGATCTATATTAAAGCTCTGGATTTCGTAGCTGACGAATCAGTTTCGAATCCGTGCGACATAAGAGTAGCAGTTAATCCATTAACGTAGATGGTGGGTGATAAGCTGTTGCTGACTGACATGCCTTCCCTAGAGTCAGTGGTTCAAAATTAGAAAGACGGTGGCAGATAGCCTCAGTAGCTTTGCTATAAATACAAATCTCATGTCGTCAAAGAAATGTAAAAAAGTATGTGTCCTGTAACAAGGAATGTGTATAAGAGTTTTGTTCTCAGTGTTTACTTATCCACTTTGGTTTTATATTAAACACGAAATTCATTAAACTTTCTTTGTAAGTGATTTTCACTATAGGCACGTCAAGTGATCGGAAAGTAAAACCCACTTGAAAAGAAAAAAAAAAGACACTCGAAGTAAAGAGTAAAATTAAAAATTCAAGACGAATATATTTTCATGCGTTTATTATTTAAGGTAAGATAATTTCGTTTACACGAATTTATGCTTCGTTAGTTCGAAATATTGTTGCAAGAATGTTCAAGCATTCCTTAGTTCTAGCTATATTTACATTGTTTACCCCGCTGCAATTTAGCATATAACGTGCTTTATTCCCTTTGTGTGTGTGTGGGGGCGGTGGGGGGGTCTTCTGGGAAAGATATTCATTGCACATTTAATGTGGGAGTTATCTTGAATCTGCCAATTACTCAGTCAAGTCATTGGAAGATTGACTTATAACATCAAAAAACATTACACATGACCTCATCGGTCAGTGTCCTGTCTCTTTACAAGATCTATGGTAATGATTTCAAGACTTAGAGACAGATGGCGCTGATATATTATTATACACATTTTGATATTATATTATACTTGGGTACTTTCTGCTGACATAAGCACACATAAAATATTACATATTCCAGGATTTGATATTGTTATTTCTTATTTAATTGATCAGCTATGCATCCAGAAAGGCTTTAAATGGTATTTATATCGATACCTATTATATTACGAGGCAAGTTTCTTGATATTTTGAAGAAGCTTGAAACGGCTTTAGTACTTCTTCTACCAAGTCATGTGGCACTTTGTATGCCTTCGGTGAGCAGGAAATTAACAAGTTACAGAAATAAATTTTAAAATTCAGGATATGAAGACAAACGTAGAATGAAAGGAAAGTTATATAACTTGTGTTCAGCTCTGAAATTCTGACACCCCAGTAGCTTAGCGGTAATTCTTCGTGCTTACAACACTAAAAACCGGGTTTGGATACCCGTTGTGGGCATAGTACAGATACCTCTTTACGCAGCTTAAGAACAAACAAAAACTAAAATTCTGAGACCAAATCTATTTTCGTAAAACTTTATGAAAGGTCTCCTAGTCAGGACAGTATCTAGACATTTTGTCAAAGATTTTAATTAATTAGTTTTTTTCTAACAAGTTAGGCCGAGCGTGATCCAGTCGCTAGCGTGCCGAATTATGGATCTGTGGGTCCAGTGCTCAAATCCCGTTACTGCAGAAAATAATCGCACTCCACACTGTAGGAGCGATAAGATTAGCAGCTAAATTCCACTATTTGATCAAGCAAGAGTATCCCAAGAGCTATTCAACAGCTGCTAGTTTACCAGTTCCAAACTATGGATGGCTGGCACAGGTAGTTGTTGTATAGCTATCCACGAATATCTGAAAACAAACACCTGTTTCACTTGTTGCTTGAAAACATCTGTGGAAGCAAGCTATATCCTGTTCGTATGAACAGGCGATATCAATAACAAACAAATACAGCGATATCTAAAACGATGAAGAACTCTATTGTCTTATTAATTCGAGCCATATGAAGGATTTTAATTACAATGGTACAATTCATAATAGATGTTTGAATGAACTTTTTATAGTCTTTGTAAAAAATAACATAAAATAAAACATTTTCTGTCTCTCGTGTGAGAAAAATGGGTAACTTTTTTCCATCGGATGAATCAAAAGAGTAATGTTTGATACTATTTCCTTGTCTTTTATGAAATATTACCATAGCCTAGCCCTCCAGTGGCTCAGTGGTAAGTCAGCAGGCTAACGACACTAAAAATTGGGTTTCGATAGTCGTGGTGGACAGTGTACAGATAGCCCATTGTGTAGCTTTGTGCTTAAGCCTGTCACTACCGGTGAGGTCCACATACTGAGAATTGTAATGTTTTGGTCTGCTACAACAGTACATGACTAACTAACTAATGCAAACCTAGTGAAATCACTCATGTTCTATGTAATATATATAAGGGAACCCATTAGCAATTACGAAATTAATCATATTATTGGTGGTATTTTTGTTTGCATTTTTTTGTATGACTCAGACGTTATTAGGGTTAAGTCACTTAGTTCTATTTATTATTTCGTTTAGTACCACCATGTGCCGTTAGGGTTTGGGACCATACTTTCTCTTTGTGTGTTTGAACCATTGACACAGTAATATTATCACTGATACGCTGTCGGCCATGGTTAAGAATTCCTATTTGTATCTTCACTGTATCTTTTTGTCAGATTTGGACTTAAAATTTCATTATTTTTAGGTTTATTTGTAGCCAATAAATCGTTACAGTTTTCATTTTCTTCTAAACTGATAACTAAAGATCGGCTAATTGCACAGAGTCAAGTCCGAAGGCGGACGTTATAGTTGGAAATACAGTTCCGTTACCTTTTTACACAAACCTATATATGTGCTTCGCTTAACTTAGGACGTTACATCAATCTCTATCTTTCACAAAAACAAAAACTCATAAAAAGTTTGAAGAACTTGGAGCTATCAATCATAGATCGCCAATACAAAAAAAAAAGTTGTATCATAAATATTTCTTACGTAAAACATTAACCTTTTTGAATAGAGTGGGCAAAGCTTTCCCCAACTATTCTAAAGAAGGTTTGATATCTTTCATAAAATGTGCAAAACATATAGGACTATTACAAAGAAATCAAGATCGCCTATACAGTTTATAAAGGAATTGTATTGTTCTGTTTTGTTTAATCTATGTTTATATCTATTGATCAATATACTTTACTATTTCAGAAGAACAGTTTTAATAATCTACGCTGAAAAAAATAAAATCATTGATCTTAAATTGAATTTTCTTATATGCAAGTTTGAAGCCATCTTATACCTAAAAATAAAACTTTTAGAACACTTATACATAAACACATCTCTATTCAAGACTCCAAATTTTACGTATAAGATTCTTAAGTGTACAAAACACTTTTCTCAGAACGATTATCAGGTTTGCCAAGTGCACATCTTTTTGATGCTGCTTAAATTAACTTTATTCATGATGCTTGTTCAATATAAACATTTCCCAAAATCTTTCATCTGTAACTATTTAATTTGTAGTTTTCATTTGAGGAATAATAATTACTTTTGAGTGAAGAATACAGTGATGGGAAAATTGCCTGTTCTTGGCTGACGTGTCTTCAAATTTCCTTTAAGTCAATCTACACGTGATTGAATTTTCTTGCTTTTTTCAAATTCTCAAGTACGTCTTCTTTACGGTATTTATAACACAATGCTTCCAAATGAATTATTTCTGTGATACCCCTAAGATTTGTTTGCAAGCAAAACGTTGTGATTATGAACCTTGTGTGACACTTTCCAACTTTTCGGAAGATTGTATACCATTGTTGATTTCCTTCTTTCTTTATGGAAAATAACTGCTGGTTACTAAAATTGCTTTATCCAGTGCAATAAAAAAGGTTGTTCGTACAGTTTACACAGATGCGTTTTATCTCGCTTTAAAGCCCTTCTTTTGAATTTGGAGATATAACCTTGAACCCAGGTAACTGTTCAAATAACATCTCAGCCATTCATTTATTGTTATTGTTCTTAGATTAACTCAAGATTATTGATTGGGGGATTCCATCAAACCTAGATGAATGAGCCGAAAAAGAAATAAAGGATTAAAACCTATAACGTGTTTTATTTATTTAGAAAACGACAAATGTAGAATAATCATAGACGAGATGAGAAAGAGGACAGTGAATGGAAGTAAAAGAAAAAGTAATGAAACTTATAATATAAAGTGTACAAATAAAGACATAAAGGGAAGAGTACAAGAGCAAAGAAAGAAGAAGGCAGAAGAAGAAATAGATAACAACAGGTGAATAGCATAAAAAGAACTGTGGAAATAGGGAGTAGATGCAAAAAAAGAAGTGCAAGTAGAAAATATATATAAAAGAGGTAAAATAATTCTACCAAGTAAAATCGGAGAAGTAAAAATGGTTGAATTATACTATAGTTTAAATCTATAATGTAGTTCAAAAACAAAGTTCGTTAATAATAAGTTAGAAAATTTTCAGCAGTTTGATGCAATTTCAAGATGACTGTACTTTTCTTTGAATACCTTGATGTGATTTTATAAACCAACTTAAATTACTCATAACCAGATTTCAATGGAGAATATGAATAATCTGTAAATCACACAACATGGTTGTAACAATCATTTCATTGTTCAATCACAATGTTTGTCTAACTCTAGTGTAGAATAAAATATTTTGGGTGGAACCAGAATGTTTATTTGCTGCCCCATCATGTGGAGGCAGCTTTCCTCACAGAACGTAGAAGACTTCCTTTATCTGTGGTCGTTTATTTGTATACTGGCCTATTGATTCCCAATCTTTTGCTTCTACTAGTAAAACCGCAAATTAGTTTGCTTTTCCAACAGTCTCAGTCCCTCTGCATATTTATGAAGACCTTCCATGGTTGTCATTTTCTCCTTACTAGTACAGAGGAGGTTGATATCCTACCATTGGAATTGTAACAGATTTGAAAAAGAAACTTCTCTTGCGAGTTTGTCAGCTTCCTAATTTAACTTTATTTCTACGTGGCCTGGCACATACATCTAGGTTATGGTCTTACTATGTAATTGCTTTGCTTTATGCCATCAATCAGGGAACCAACCATTTTGAATTGTGTGTATTACGTACTGCCCACAAATCAGTCAAAAAGGTTATGTTTTTGGTACTGTCTATGTACGGTTACTAGTTTTCAGTAGTCAAGAGAAGAGCTCCCTTATGGCCTTCAGCCCCATTATTGCTGCAGAACATGACTGTGGCTTTGGCAGGATTAATGACCATTCCTGTGTTGCTTCACTGTTTTCTTACCCTGATGGAGGATGGTTGCATCTGGTTTTCGATTTCAACTATGTTAAAAACTATGATGTACACCAAAATATCATCAGCAAAGGTTAGCATCCCTGGGATCTGGTTGGACTGTCAATGTAGGCTGTGTCCATGGTGTAAATTTAGAAGGGGATTGGCAAGAGTGTTAATCCTTTAGATATACTAGTTTTGATTCTAATTCAGTCTGTGTAATGGTTATATTCTGCTAATTAAGGCATCTACAATTCCTCTTTCACATGTTACACTGATGCCTATTCTAAGCATTTTGTCAATAAGAATAGGCCCATAGACTTCATTGTAAGCATATATTGTATCAGTGGTTCAATCTGATAGGCAAACCATCTAGTTACACCCTTCTCTGGAATCTTGTCAGTGATTTATAGGTTGATGATTTGATAGCCTTCAAGAAGAGAATGATCCTTCATGGGTTTGAGTAGGTTTGATAAAGATATCAATCCATATTTCATGAGGGATGACACCCACAGCCAGCTTCATTGATACTCTAGCACTAACTTCAACAGGTTGACTTTTGTAAGCTTCTCAAAGGTGAAGATTCTTACACAGCCTGGAACAGGTGCTCTGTGTGTCTCATCCAAGATAAGATATGTAAATATAGTTGTAGCTCAGATATAGAATACTGTAGCTTGCCTCTGTTTAGCATGTTATCAACTTGGTTAATGAAAACACTGTCTTGGTCTTTACCTAACTGTACCAACTGGAGTACCATCATCATCGTAAATGGTTGACATCGTCATGTTTCTGGTTTCTGTGCTAACCGTAAGCTGAAGTACCACAATGACGTGTCTGTGAGGTTGGCCTTATTACACAATTTATTCCATTTCGTGTCTCGTGCCTTTGAAAGCTGGTCACCTGTATAGAAAGTAGACTTATTATGAGCAAAACGTGTCTCTTTTGCACGGGCTGAGCCATTTGCATGAACTAAGCCTGGTCTTGATTGTGTACTTTCCATTCTTTATCATTATCACTGTTTCATCAGTATAAGTGTTCCTTTCGCAGAAATTGTTGCCTTGATTTTGCTCAATAGTGGAGAAATACTTGGTGGTACAAGTGCTGTCAGAAAGCATGGTATCATTATATGGGTTTTTAGATTTTTTATGTCTTCCAATTTGCACGAGCACCTCGCACATAAGGTGAGCACTGTTGATATTATGTTACATATGCCACTCAAAGTGGAGTTAATAAAAGCACTTGCACTTAATTATTCCTGTTGGTTCACGTGACTTTAGCAGTATACAGTTGTTGGCTATAGTGTGGAGAGTAGAATGTAAACCGTTGCCATTAGTGTGTTCATCTGTATCCCAAGTGAAGGGTCAAGCATTGAACTTTAAAAACTTAGAAGAGGTGATAACAAATTGGACCACTACGTTGCAAGAGAATGGCATGATCATATTTTATCGTATGGCAAGTGTTCATTCCAGTCTCTTCAACTGGGACTGACAAATGTTGAAAGCTATCTTTCAATCAAATCCTAATCCATGGAAAGATATGATGTCATAGAATACAAAGCACTGCTTACGGTAAGAATTTGCTTCCTCTAAACACTCTGATACTTTAATAACCTATCATAATGTGAAACTTGTGGAGTTTGTACATTTTGTACATTTTAGCGTGAAATCAGTGTTTTGTACAAATGTGGTGTGAAATCATTGTATTGACCCACTTTATAGTGAAATCAAAGTGGCTTGTCCTAACATAACGTGACATCAAAGTATTTTGTCCAAATTTAATGTGAAATCAAAGTGTTTTTCTAAACGAGATGGTTATATTTATTTAAAAGTGGTAAGCCGGTATTGTTACAAAGTATTAAGAGATAGTTATGCCTATTCAAGTTGTTCCAGCTTTAGTTTGTAAAATAAACTGAATGTAAATTTTATTTACCAGCGTTTTAAGAAATGCTCCGTTTTGAGAACAGCAAATTCCTTATTTTATTTTAATATTAAGTGTTTTTTTGTAATCTTTAAAATACATACATACATATATATATATATATATACATTATTTTTTTGTAATTAAGCACAAAGCTACACAATGGGCTATGTGTGCTCTGCCCACCACGGGTATCGAAACCCAGATTCTAGCGTTGTAAGTCCGCAGACATACCGCTGTACCACTGGGGGGCATATATACATATACAGAGTTTATATATCTCTCAAGTTTCACGATCACAGGAAGATAATGCCAGGAAACAGATTTATAAAGAGATGATTACTGCTCCATTTATCTTAATAAGTACAACAGATACTCTCTAATGAGAAGAAATGTAATATCAAATCTTATCCAATCAAAGCACACATAGTGGTACATAGTGAACATATAAAAGTTATATTTCGCAAACAATTAAGAGTTTAAATACGCGTTTCATTTCAAAGGATATTCAAAGCTACATATCTGCCAATAGATGTTTCAGGACAGAATATAAACAAAACAGAAAATATCTGTATGTTGTTATAGTTTGTTCGATTCATTTCATGCAAAATCATCTGCTAAGGTTTGCGAAAAAATTCTATAATATCAGATATTTTCATTAGATGATGCTAGAGGAACTTTGATTTAGAAATATTTGTTTGTTAGTAAGCACAAAGCTACAGAATAAGCTATCTATAGTGCTCACCGGGGGTCGAAACCCGATTTTCTGCATCATAAGTTCTCGGACAAGCTGCTGAGCCACCAGAAAGCTAGAAATATTTAATTATATTGTAAAAATGAAAGGATTTAATATAATTTTTTTAAGTTTTTATTGATTAACTTACCATTTCTTGTCGTGTTATTGATTAACTTATCATTTCTTCTTCATTCATGTGATTATTTTATGTTATGTTAATAAATCTTTATATACCAAGAAAAAATGAAAATTAATGAGGTTTAAAAACATTTCGTCTTATTTTATACAAGTCTGGAACAAGAGGCATGTTAATGGGAGTTCACAACCCCCTCCACCTTATTATTGCTGTTATTGAACGTTTTGTATTTTTTGACTCAAGTTAACGTTTACTACATGCATAGATGGCGCCACGTACTTACACCAAAAACAAAAATACTATTAAATCTATCTTCTTTAAAATTGTGTGTATGTCTGTTTACTCTTACCCAACTACTCCTATATCACTGGGCCAATCTCAACCAAACTCTGTGGGATGATAGTTTGGAAAAAGGGGCATGTTACTGGAAGGTTTACAATTCATACGTTCCCGTTATTTGATGTTATTGAGCATTTATCGTATTTAACGTAAGTTAACGTTAACTGTATTCATATATAACGCCACGTTCTTACACCAAAAAACAAAAACAAAAAAAAACGAAATTTTGTGGGACAACGATAATCCTTTGGACTTACAACGCTAAAATTAAGAGTTTGATTCCTCTCGGTGGACACAGCAGATAGCATGATGTGGCTTTGCTATAAAATCACACACACACACACATTAAATTTTCTATAACGCAACATACACACAGTGTGGGGGAGGGCACACAAATGTATTATATATCTCCGAGAGTGAAGTAGAACAATGCTTTCGAAACTGTGTGCCGCGGAAAGTCTCAGGTGTGCCGTGGAATTTTTGCATTTATTAAGAAATTTATATTTAGTAATGTAAATTAATTATCAATTTAATACATTTTTAAAGTATCAGATTTGTTTTACTCTCTCCTTGATACATAGTATAACAGTAATTTCTGCCTGTTTTAGTCAGGGGAGTGCCACTAGGCCTGCCGTACGGACTTACTTACATGTTCTACAAAAAGTTTGAGACATTAAAACTGTGTCGCGATATGAAAACGTTTGGGAAGCACTGCACTAGAACTCTATGTGGAAGAATGTAGTAAAGAAATGATAATCACTATTGCAAAAATAGACAAACTCAGATGGAGTTGTTACAATAAGAGCCACCATAATGCTCATATGAAGAATCGTTTCTGAGTTATACCCATTTCCTACTGTGACGTGTGACTTTACAACTTCATCCCACAAGACACTTCTGCGGTTAATGACCGTCAATTAAGTAATAACGTGAAAAGTGCGGAAAAGACACTAAGAGGAGTATGTTGTAAGCGGATAACAGAAAGCACCCCCTACAGCCACTACTTTTGTCGCTACGACTTCGTACTAAGTCACCCTGAACACACAGTGTAAACCATTGTATAAAACAGAAGTCCATGTTTTGATAAAATATAACTTTTTTTAGTTAAATTAAAGTTTAAAACTGCGAAAATTGGTAAATGAATTAAAACAATAGAAACACACACCCCACTCGGTGTACAGAATGTCCTTATTCCCCACTTCACACCCTACTTGGTGTACAGAATGTCCTTATTCCCCACTTCACACCCTACTTGGTGTACAGAATGTCCTTATTCCCCACTTCACACCCTACTTGGTTTACAGAATCTCCTTATTCCTCACTTCATACCATACTCGGTGTACAGAATGTCCTTATTCCCCACTTCACACCCTACTCGGTGTACAGAATGTCCTTATTCCCCACTTCACACCCTACTCGGTGTACAGAATGTCCTTATTCCTCACTTTACACCATACTCCGTGTATAGAATGTCCTTATTGCTCACTTCACACCCTACTCAGTGTTCAAAATGTCCTTATTCCTCACTTCACACCCTACTCAGTGTACAGAATGTCCTTATTCCTCACTTCACACCCTACTCGGTATACAGAATGTCTATATTTTTCAATTTACACCCTACTCAGTGTACAGAATGTCCTTATTCCTCACTTTACACCTTACTCGGTGCACAGAATGTCCTTATTCCTCACTTTACACCCTACTCGGTGTACAGAATGTCCTTATTCCTCACTTTACACCCTACTCGGTGTACAGAATGTCCTTATTTTTCACTTCACACCCTACTCAGTGTACAAAATGTCCTTATTCCTTACTTCACACCCTACTCTGTGTACAGAATGTCCTTATTCCTCAATTTACACCCTACTCGGTGCACAGAATGTTCTTATTCCCCATTTCACACCATACTCGGTGTACATAATGTCCTTATTCCTCACTTTACACCCTACTCGGTGTACGGAATGTCTTTATCACTCACTTCACACCATACTGGGTGTACAGAATGTTCTTATTTCTCACTTAACAGCCGACTCCATGTACAAGAACGTCATTTTTGGTCACTTTAAAAAAACTAACGAGGTGATTGTAAATGAAGATATAACACTCAATCTCGGTTAATTCTAGAATGAAGACCTCTCTTTATTAAGTTTTCAGGGGTACTCTATTTTCTACTCGTAACTAGTTTCTTCTCTACACCAGGTAAGCATACACAAATGAAACAGTAATATATTTCAATAAAGTAATTTTACTTACGTAAGTAAAACAAAGAATTTTAGTAATTCGTTAAGCTAATAACATATATTTCATGAAATATCCTAAAGTGAGCAAAATCTGTTTTTCCAACAGTTAGTCAAATAATTATATTTAATTTAGAGCTAATCACTTATGCTTCCTAACTCGGCATGTCCCTATGTAGTCCAGTTGTTTTATCACAACAAAGAGTCGAAAACATCAGTATGTCGAATACATGAATGATGTTAAAGTCGAAATTCAGTCTATTTCCTCTATCATATATTGTATCTAATACACTACTTTTATTATATTTCAAAATAAAACTCGAAACTTCTGATACTCGAATATATTCCTAAAGTCTCTAACACTAACGACATACAGATATTCTGATGTAGTTAAAACTCTCAGTTAAAAGTGTGTTCTAGTTTATCCATATCTGGGTCTAGTAATTCAACATATTGATATCTGACTGTAGTTAAAACTCTCATTTAAAGTATGTTCTAGTGTATTTATATCTAGGTCTGGCACTTCTACAAACCGATATTATACAGTAGTTAAAACTCTAATTGAGTTGCAAGTGTCTTCTAATTTATACCTATCTGGGTCTGACACTTCAACATACCAATATTGTACTGCAGTTAACCCTTTCAGCACGGGCTGGCTCCGTCGGACCAACTTCGTAACCATATTGTGCTTGTTATAGTTTTCATGCTATAACTTTTAAATTAGTAAGCGTATATTAACGAAAATTGGCAGATTATCAGTTAACATTACAATGCTTTCAGACGCAAAATATATTTTTTT
Organism: Limulus polyphemus; assembly: GCF_000517525.1. Taxonomy (NCBI): domain Eukaryota; kingdom Metazoa; phylum Arthropoda; class Merostomata; order Xiphosura; family Limulidae; genus Limulus; species Limulus polyphemus. The sequence goes on along the minus strand of NW_013665991.1, from coordinate 136,337 downwards.
ATTAATTCTTAAGATTTGTTAAGCAATGTTTTTCTCATACCTTTTTTATTTTTACATGTTACCTGTCCAACATGCAAAGTAATTTTCATTTTAAGGTTAAAAATATTTTTATGCATCAGAAAATTTTCAAATTTCACATGCAAAATCTATATAATGTCCAGATAGTTATGAAATGTTTCATGAAGAAAACTTTACAGTTTATCACTTATTTTCAATAACGAATCTCAACGGGTTCGATAGATTTGATCGCTCTCGTAACCAACACAAAAAATTAGGAAATAAACTGTATCCAATGATATATTGTTGACCTTTAGTCTTAACAAAGTCACCCTGTTTTTGCTGTGTTTTAGTAGACTAATATTTCGTAAAATACAGTAACATTTCTATTATTATACATTATATAGGTATATAGATTATAAATATTTAGAAGTAAGTTATTAAACTTGATTTTCTTTAAACATAGAAGCAAAGAATTATCTCTTCTAGTTTCGACCTTTTTAGTCAGTTTATGCTTGACGTAGGTTTCTAAGTAGAGGATATGAAATAAAATATATATTTTTTATGTTTTATGTATACAGTTGAATAACCAAAAAAAATCATAAATCGATACCATAAAATTCCACTATAATTTATCAAGCTTAGTAACTAAGCTGTATTTTGGCCAGGTGGTTAAGATGCTTGATTCCCAATCTGAAGGTCGCGGGTTCGAATCCCAAACATGCTCGCCCTTTCAGCCATGGGGTCGTTATAATGTAACAGTCAATACTGCTATTCCTTGGTAAAAGAGTATTACAAGAGTGGGTGGTGATGACAAGCTTTAGTATTATAATGTTAAATTAGGAATAGATAGCCCTCGTGTAGCTTTGTACAAAATTTTGTACTGTGTGGTTTAAACCTCACTATAGGAGGGAACTACCTTACTGGCTATATAGTAATGCTCTTACAGAGAATAAAGAAACAATAGGTGTGAGGTCATAATTATAGAAGAAGAAAAAAGTCTTGGTGTTGTCGGTTTACATGATAATTACGTGCGTGAATGTATGAGCCCACATATAACCAACTACAGAGGAACAAGAACAGATTTGTCTAGGTACAAGTACATTATAAAAACGACAAATCTTTCTACTCTCTGAGAACGTTTGCAAGTCAAATTCAATAAAAAAAGTGCTTCGGAACAGATAAAAATGTTCTAAATAATTGTGAAATCAAATTGAAAGTCCGAATGCATTGGAAGTGTTAACTGAAGACGAACTCGTAGAAACATTGTGGTTGAAAGAATTTCCCTTAAATGATAGTGAGATTGCTACAAGTATAATAGAAATAAACAGACATTGTGTGGAAAGGAATTGGTATAATGAAACTAACGTCTATGATATTGAAACTGTGTTAACATATTTTACCAAACCTCAAGCTGTCATTCAGTAATGATACTAACAAGTATGATTGGTATAATGAAACTAACATCTATGATATTGAAACTGTGTTAATCTATTTTACAAAACTTCAAGCTGTCATTCAGTAATGATACTAACAACTATGATTGGTATAATGAAATTAATGTTCATGATATTGAAACTGTGTTAACACATTTTACCAAACCTCAAGCTGTCATTCAGTAATGATACTAACAACTATGATTGGTATAATGAAACTAACTAAGTTATAAATAATAATACCAGCTATGAAGTGCCACGTTACGTATCAAAGAGTTTAAAATTTGATCATATGATTTATTTGTCAATAGGGTACATTTGTATTCTATTATTACCTATTACAGTGATTCCGAGAAAACCGAACTGTTGAGAAGATTTTTTCACATTCTCTGATATAATTTGGAGTCAGTTGGTTGACTCAGAGTTAATCAACTCCAGGAATCAATTCTACACTGTCCAGTTCATAATAATAGTATAACTTATCATTATAGTGTTAGAAAGGTCGATGTTATTTCTAAATGGATTGTAAACGGTTTTATAAACATATGTGTAAATAAATAGATTTACATATTGTTCACACATTCTCTTTTTGTCATTTATTCATCATAACACTTAGAGTTAAACAACATCAGGATTTGCTCCAAGCATTAAGTAAAGCTACATGAAAACAAATTAAAGATATGTTTGCTGGAGCTAATAATGATTTTATAACTTGTATTTGTGAATGTTCTTTAAACGTTTTAAAGGCTATTGTTCTTATGACGAACATATAAAAGCAGAAACTTAGACTACAGAAATAATTAGTGAGAGCGTTAGCTGATAAGAAAACATCTGGTTAAACAGAAAAGAAACTTACTAATACAGAAAGGAGAGTTTTATTATTACTTGCAGCACCAATACTTTCACTATTTGGTGATTTGGAAGGATGGGCTATTGGTAAAGCTGCTGGCCTTTAAGATGGAACATGCTAAATGAATGATTCTTGTTCCTAAAGAACTATTACACTCGCCTTATAAACCTAAAGTTTATGATAGACTTGTTCATAAAATTTTAAACTCTATAGATAAAGATATAAAGTCTGTCATATATAATAATACTCTACCTGCAGACGATAAAGCCAAGATGTTAAATCAGCTGCAACAGTGTCAAACCTTTCAATCACGAGCCATGGAATCTATTAAAATTAAAAGGGGACTCGCGAAAGTTTGGATATCATCGACAGCATACCTCTAAAATATAGAAAGAAAGCTGACATACTATTAAACTTAATACGTTCAAATGGAGATGTAACATGGAATGGTCGAGGAGAAGTAGTGATTAATGGAAGATCTATCCTGAACAGTAAAATAATCGATTTGATCAATGATGTATTGATGAATATCATTATGAATATCACACAAGAAGTTGTTAGAAATGTAGACAGTTGATCGTATATAAGGCACGAAGATCGTACTGTTGAAAGACCCAAACGAACTATATCTAAATAGGCTCGTTTTAATAAACGAACATTGTGTTATGTAATTACTTGTTTCTTGATTGTCGTCATGGACTTTTGTCCACCGCTGAATTCTGTTAATATTATCAGTCGACTAATATTTCATTTTTCCTGTTGTAAAGGACAGATTGTAACTACTGCTACTGACAGTAAACCAAATAGAAAAAGTTGGTTCAAATTCATCAAACATAGCAAATAATAAGCATAAAACTCTACAATCTATTTATCATAATAGCGCATATCCTGCTAGTTACCGTATCGTATCGACTTGGCAGTTATTACGGTTGTAAAATCTAATAAAGGGCTTGTTAGACAACCAGGGATGTTCAGAAATTTCTGTTTCTCCTCACCCTGCTAATGGAATTAAGAGTTATTATAAGGTGAATTCGGAAAAGTTGCTACAGTGAATAAACTTTAAATAGCATTCTATGGGCCAAGCGAAAAGTTTCGGCGGCGATCTCCAATTACGACGGTGTACAGCCTTTATATAGGTCAGTAAAAGCATTAGGCAAAGCCTTTGGTTTGAATCAGGTCAAGGACTGGTTACGACACCAAGATACATGTACATTACATAAACCTGTAAGGTATAGATTTTCGAGAAACAGTGATCGTTTCTTGTATTGATGAACAGTGGCGGGCTGATTCAGTATATCTATTTAACTTAAGTCACTATAACAGTCAGTTTAAGTATTTGCTGACGTGTATTGATGTGTTTTCGAAATATGCATGAGTTGTTCCTCTCAAGTATAAGAAAGGAACTATCCTCGTAAAGGTCTTCAAGCAGATTTTAAAACAAAGTCGCAAACCTTATAAACTTCAAACCAATGCTGGAACAGAATTTACTCATAGACTGTTTCAATAGTTATCTCAAGGAACAAGACATTCACTTCTTTACCTTGCATAATGAAACAAAAGCATCTATAGTTGAACATTTTAATTGTACTCTGAAAACTAAAATGTGGGACTATTTTACCCATAATGGAACATTCAAGTACATCTCAGTGTTAAAAGATTTAGTCAGTGCCTATAATAGGTCGTATCATTACAGTATTAAAATGGAACCAATAGACGTCAATCACACTAACCAGACTGTGGTGTGAAAAACTCTCTAAAAACCACACACAAAAATAAAATTTCGATTCCAAGTGGGTGATCAAGTTCGAATTAATAAAGCGAAACGTCAATTTAAGAAAAGATATATGCTTGGATGGACAGACAAAATATTTACAATTCACAAGAGATTGGTGAGAAACCCTCCAGTGTACAAACAGCAAGACTATCTCGGAAAATAATTAGATGGAACGTTTTTACAAATCTGAATTACAATGTGTTATCAAGTCCTTGAATGATGTATATGCTGTGTAAGAAATACTGTGTGAACGAGGAAGGGGTAAAAACAGGCAGTATTTCATTAAATGGAAAGGTAACCTGATGAGTTTAATAGTTGGATCCCTCAACCCAGTCTGAATCAGCTGCCATCATAAAATCTTATGTATAATTCTATTACCATTTATTCGACATGGATCAGTTGTACATGACGTTACCCAGCAATAGAACTATGACTATTTTGCCAAATTTTTTTAACAAATCATATCGCACATCTTTCGAGATCTGTTAACCTCGAGGGCTCGTGGGAAGTGGCTTTGGCTGAACTACAGTATCTTGTTGGCATAATGTATCTGATGGTACAGGATGGATAACTTTCTTTCCCAGCTTTGATGGTTGAAGTAAAATCATTTATATTGGACCGGGTCATTACAATGTGCCGAAAATTTAATTAGAATACTAAACCAATTAGAAGAGTTAACTCTTGAATCCGACACATATCCTGTATTTGACTATCATTCATTCACCAGAAAACTAAGTGTGAAAAGGGGATATTCGATATTATTTGATTCCGAATTATTTGTACTACCCAGATTTTAAAATAATCGTATAACATCAGACCTCACTATAGCTCCACATACTGTTAATATACATAGAAGTTTTATACACTTTATGTTTACTCAGATACTGTGAAACCTAGTATTGTTGGTGATGCACACGTGTCACTGTTACGAATCGTTCAAGTTAAAGATCAGGATGGAGACATGATCACCGATAGGTTTACAAAACCTCATTACAGACCTGTATTTAAAAAGAGATTTCAGACTATTAAGATAGATATAAAGGACGGCATGAGTTGGCATATACCATTTGAACACGGGAGAAGGAAACTTGGAGGCGTGTTTGCTGGCGATCAGCTACCTAACTATGCAGAAAAACAACTGTACATTATCGACTTGGATCCAAGTCATAAACCTGGAAGTCACTGGGTCTGTGTCTACTTTGGTCAAAATGGGAAAGGAGAATATTTTGATCCATTTGGATTGCCTCCACGATCTCACAGCATAAGAAAATGGACTTACAATAGAAGGTTGTGCAAGGACCTTATTCGACAGTGTGTGGACAATATTGTATACGTTATGGATATTACAGATGTAAACATGCATCCAAACAAAACTTATTGTCCAAATTTGGATCTAATAAAGATATAAATGATTTATTTGTTGATAATTTTGTTACAGAGTGATTTAATGTGTAAACGCATTTACTAGATATACCTTTTTATGTATATCAAATATTGGAATTCATATTATACAAAAAATAACAGATGTTTTTAAATTGAAGATATTGTCAGAGTGACTTACATTATGTACAAGATAGTAATCTTCTTGTATCATAATAATCTTGTTTGTAGATCATATGATGAAGCAAAACAAATCCCATGAAAATATTTTATTACATATTGATATAGAATACAGTTATTTAATCACACCCCTGGAGTAGATGACATAATTCTATTATCCACCTAGAACAAGCCCCTGGTTTTGTTGAGGGCCAATCCCCTCTACATGTTATACCAGTTTGTTGAAATTGTGTGAAGGTTATGTTTGTTTACTTCAGTTGCTGTAGTGACAGTTTAACTACTTGCAGTATTACACCAAAAACTTTAAAGGACAAACATTTCATACAGTCTGAAAAATTATAGTTGAATACATTTCGAAAAACTCGGTATGACTGAGGGATGGATTTTTCGACGAATTTCGCACCATCCATTTGCTCATTTATTAATTACTATTTTGGTTAAGTTTGTTTATTTTTACCGTACACTTGTGTGGTAATGATATGTTTATTTGTTGAATTTCGCGATTTAGCGTATCAACGCTTTACATGCTGTTATGAAATCTACATTGAAACCATTAGGAGTGAACTGGCACATTCTTGATGTCCATCCTAGTTTTCTATCACCAGGATATTTTAAACGAAGCTATCGCATATCTTCGTGTCTGTTCGTTTTCAAAAATTTGAAGATCTCCACCAGTTCATACTTCCGTCAAAAAGACTTCTGTCCAACATTAGGATATAGCATTGCTGACGTTGAATAAACTGGTGGATAGGTCATTCATCTCGCAATATGCGGGCCGCAGGTTCGAATCCCGTCACCGAACATGCTCGCCCATTCAGCCGTAGGGGTTTTATAATGTTTCAGTCAATCACACTATCCGTAGGTAAAAGAACTATCTAAGAGTTGGCGATGGGTGGTGTTGTCTAGCTAAATTCGCTCTAGTCTATCCCTTAACAATTAGCGAGGGCTAACTCAGATAGTCTTCGAGTAGCTTTGTAAATTTTGCATAATTAGTGCTTCTATGCGATAAAAGCAATTTGTCGATTACATCGGGTTTAATTTACTCGCTTGTATTATATTTCTTTTAAATGTTTGTACATCCGTACTATAGTTGCTAAGTTTTATTACATGACATATCTTTGGCGTTAGTATTGATATGGAATAGTAAACATTGTATGTTTACTTCGAGATTTTGTATTCTTTTCGTTCCGTATGTGAACAAATGCTGATGAAAATTGTTTCTTTAAACTTTCATTATGTACTTATCTGGTTGTTTTTTTTTCTGTTTGTATCCAGCTAGAGCAAACAGTTCATGATACCAATGTGTTATATTAACTATATAATTTAGTTATATAGTTTGTATCCAGCTAGAGAAAACAGTTCATGATACCAATGTGTTATATTAACTATATAATTTAGTTATATAGTTTGTATCCAGCTAGAGCAAACAGTTCATGATACCAATGTGTTATATTAACTATATAATTTAGTTATATAGTTTGTATCCAGCTAGAGAAAACAGTTCATGATACCAATGTTTGAACATATACTCGATTTTGTAGTCTGTCTATCCTTTAGACTGCTGGTGTACTGAGGGTTCATGATGTTCATCCACTGCCTTCATGAGTGATTATTAGTTCTTTATTCTTAAGGTTTTCTGTGAAACAGAAGTCAAAACTTGTGACAAACTGTCCAGTAAAGCTTGTGTAGTTTACGTTCATGTTATACATATAACGTAAAGATTCACAGCTTGTAACTAATGCTGTGTGTTCTAGGGCGAAGCTACTGTATTGTGTATGCCACGGGGCTGTGGAGTTTGCAATTAAAAGTGCTTTGCTATTTCAAACAAAACTTTTGAAAGACTTAACGCATGTACATGGTCTGGTGATTTGATGAGGTTTAAAAAGATAAAAAGAAAGCCATTTTTCAAACTTAGATTTCTCAGAAATGTATAGCATTAATAATTACGTTAGGTATAAATACAAACTTACTGAAGAAACGCCTTTTTATTAAATCCATCACAAATGTGTCTGAGTTATTAAACCTTAAAGCACCTAGAAAAACTAACTAATTTGATAATGATCTTATTTGTATCAACTTCAATTAGTTTTATTTGGAATTAGAAATTTATTTTAAACAAAATGTAAGCTATATCAAAATACATACAGTATATGATATATATACAGTGTAAGAGCATACACAGTTTTTTAACTATGGCCTTTATGGGTAAAAAGATTCAAATGTTATGTTATATTATCAAACTTCATTAAGTCGGTGCGTCCTTAATTAATTGATTTTGGTTTGTTTTGTTTTGTTGTTTAGCGAAGAGCTGCACAATGTTCCCTGCCCACCGATTATATCGAATCTCAATTATTAGCGTTATAAGCCCTCAGGTTTACCGATGTGCCAGCGAGGGAAGTGATTTGATAGAACTGCTTTCCAGAAAGTTCTACTTAATATTATACTGCTTTTGTTTTTTCTGTGTTGATATGAGTGATAAAGTTGTTGCACAGACGGCGGGTGCTACTGACTGGTTACTCTTCTTTTGGTCAGAAATTCTAAATTAGAGGTGCTTATACTTGAACCATGGAGATCTCTGACCTGACCTCTCAGTCCACGTATCGCACAAGGTGCCGTTCAGTTTGAAAATGCTGTATACCAGATACGTGTAATATTTACGTGCGGAAACGTAAAACGTCTCCAAAATGTGCTTGATTGTACTATCCATGTTGTTGTGCACAAAAGTATTTCTACTGGTTACAAGTAATAACACAAATGTAACGTCTACTTTATAAACGTTGATATTAATGTGTCTCAATGTCACAAATATTTGCTTCTGTCAACGTAAAAATTCTCCGCCAAGGACATATATTTTAAAACAAAAAAAACAATTTTAAAGTAAACTGTCTGTTACACAATGCGCTATCTGTGTTCTGTCCACCGTGGCTATCGAAACCAGGTTTTTATCTTTTTATGCCCTCAAATGTATCACCGAGTCACTAGGGGATCTAAGTTTTGAAATTTCTAAAGTAACTCCAATTTATTTTAATTGGCGATTTCTTTTTATTCTCTCACTGCTTCATTAAAAACATTTTGAGTTGGCGGTGGGTAATGTTGAGTAGCTGCCTTCCACAGTTAAAATTCGGGACCACCAGCTCGGATAGCTCTTAAGTAATTTTGCGCGAAATCCGACAAAACAACAACTTTAACATGATACTAAGTTATCGTTAATTAATACTGAAGAATATAAGTGTTATATTTTATTACATTTTATTACTTTCTTTTTGTTGCTGTTTTCCTGGGAAAAGATTTACATTTTTCAAAAAACGAAAGTTCTGGAGGAAAATTTATATAGTTTCAAGATAATTATTCAGTATTGCATACTTAAACTGTATATAAGAACGAACTAAGCTAAGCACAGTAAGAAAAAATAGAAAAAGTCCGAAAGAAAAATGGGTTTGAACAAATGCGTTAACTATAATTCATTTTGTTTAATTCTCATTCTTCACATTATAAGGCGTCAGTATGTGCGTGTTTTGTTATAGAAAAGCAACAACGGGCTATCTGCTGTATCCACTCAGGGGAATCGAACTGTTTTTTACAAACTACAGTTAGAGGCACTTTTACCGTTATGTTCTTGAATTACGGGGCACGTTGACGATGAAATTGTATTTTTAAATTACGGTATTATGTTGTAAATCATCGTAATATCATTTTATAGGACTGACCGTACACTTTTACGGTCATCACTGAAATATCAGATGATAGTTTGTGTGGTTTCTCACCGTAGTTTAAACGGTCAACTTTTAATAGTATGTTTAACCGAAATCATTTTCTTGCTGAATCCATAAAATTCACAATAAGAAAAAATACGAAAATAGATATGTCCAAAATATTTTTTTTTAAAACAAATAAAACTTCGTTTACTGATTTGTTGATATAATTCCATTTGTTAATATAATTCTATTTGTTGATATAATTCCATTTGTTGATATAATTTTATTTGTTGATATAATTCCATTTGTTGATATAATTCCATTTGTTAATAGAATTCTATTTGTTGATATAATTCCATTTGTTGATATAATTCCATTTGTTGATATAATTCTATTTGTTGATATAATTCCATTTGTTGATATAATTCCATTTGTTGATATAATTCCATTTGTTGATATAATTCCATTTGTTTATATAATTCTATTTGTTGATATAATTCCATTTGTTGATATAATTCCATTTGTTGATATAATTCTATT